>NC_079200.1:15144188-15329188 GCF_029499605.1 Hyla sarda | reverse complement strand
GCCATGACGCCAGAAACACAGCATGTGACGGCTGAGGCCACGTGTCAGCTGCTTGTAAGGAACGACTGGAGCGCCAGTTGGAGATTGGATCACCATGGGGTCAGCGATTGGAGTTGATTCTTTGTTTTGTTTTTATGGCATTTGAGTCTCTTTTTTATACATTTTAATTTTTTTATTTATTTTTTTACATTACATTTTCTTGATTAGAGACAGATACTGATTTTTTTTCTAATCCGTTTCTATTTTTTTTAATTGTATTTTGTATTTAATTTTCTGTACATTATTATGGGGGCAGCCATCTTGTCTTAGCTGTTTTTAACAGCATTTAGCGATCTGCTTTATGGCAGGTTCCATGGACAGACAATAATAGACAGGAGCTGTCCCATTGACATAACTTTACTCAGTCTACGATTAAGCTCTTCAGCGAAACGCGTCAGACTTTCTACCCTGTACTGCAGAATCTTCAAATAAAGAAATAAGAAGTTTTTACCTGCAACCTAGTGCCGGACCTTGCACTTTCCTTCACAAGCGAGTAGCCGGAGGCGGTACCGGCCGGTCAACGGCACAGGTGGCGAGGTGGGCGTGCATAGGGTCAGCGACTCACAAGTCAGCCTTTGATAAAGCACAATATGTCACGAAAAAACAATCTCAGAATCGCTCTGCTCAGAAAAAGAGTTCTAAAGTTATTACCATTTAAAGAGATACATGTCAAATTTTAAAAAAAGAGCCTGGTCATTGAGGTAAAAAAATGGGTCCATCCTTAAGGGGTTAATAGAAGTAATTTACAAATCTGTTTAACTTTCTGGAGTCAGTTGAGATATATATATATAAGTTTTTTTACTGGCTAACCCTTTCAAAGGGGTACTCCGCTGCTCAGCGTTTGGAACAAACTGTTCCGAACGCTGGAGCCGGCAGCTCGTGACGTCATCATAGCCCCGCCCCCTCATGATGTCACGCCCGCCCCTCAATGCAAGTCTATGGGAGGGGGCGTGATGGTGTCTTGAGTACAAAATGGGGGGGGGGGGGTATTCGTAGCCTTGAAGTATTTATGGATGTAAGTGATGATCAGTTTCACTTGAGGTTCTGCAGATACTTTTACTCCATTTGTCAATTCATTTGTCCCCCCCCCCCCCCTATTCACCTATGAGAACACGTTAGACAGGTCGGCCTGCGAGCGACTTGTGAGGACACGGGGGGGGGGGGGGGTGGATCAGGTTAGAGCACAATGGAAATACATTCGATTTCCATGTGAATAGATACAGGAAACCCCATTTCCTATTTACAAATGTAACATCAAGGTTAAGTAGCAGAAGTTGTATCTGTAGTCGAGGTCAACTGCCCCCCCCCCCCCCCCCACCCCGGAGATAAGGCGGCTCTGGGGCAGTCGTGAAAAACACCACAAATCAACTAACAATAACCTATGATATACTGTGTATACAGCTATAGGGCATAAAGAGGCAGCCAATGTCTATATACAGTGATCCCTCAACTTACAATGGCCTCAACCTACAATAGTTTCAACATACAATGGTCTTTTCTGGACCATTGTAACTTGAAACCAGACTCAACATACAATGCTATGGAATCTGCAAAAACGTGTCATTGGCTGGAAGAACCGACCAATCAGAATGGATATTTCACTGGTAAAACCCCTGTATTCCTAAAGTGCAGGCACTGACTGGTTTCTGGTAGCGCCTCCTACAGTACAGGGAGGTATTACATGTTCTGTACTCTTTACCTGTATTACTGAAGTGTATGCACTGACTGGTTTCTGGTAGCGCCTCCTACAGTCCTGGGAGGTATTACATGTTCTGTACTCTTTACCTGTATTACTGAAGTGTATGCACTGACTGGTTTCTGGTAGCGCCCCCTACAGTACAGGGAGGTATTACATGTTCTGTACTCTTTACCTGTATTACTGAAGTGTATGCACTGACTGGTTTCTGGTAGCACCTCCTACAGTACAGGGAGGTATTACATGTTCTGTACTATTCTTTACCTGTATTACTGAAGTGTATGCACTGACTGGTGTCTGGTAGCGCCCCCTACAGTACAGGGAGGTATTACATGTTCTGTACTATTCTTTACCTGTATTACTGAAGTGTATGCACTGACTGGTGTCTGGTAGCGCCCCCTACAGTACAGGGAGGTATTACATGTTCTGTACTCTTTACCTGTATTACTGAAGTGTATGCACTGACTGGTTTCTGGTAGCGCCTCCTACAGTACAGGGAGGTATTACATGTTCTGTACTGTTTACCTGTATTACAGAAGTGTATGCACTGACTGGTTTCTGGTAGCGCCTCCTACAGTACAGGGAGGTATTACATGTTCTGTACTCTTTACCTGTATTACAGAAGTGTATGCACTGACTGGTTTCTGGTAGCGCCTCCTACAGTACAGGGAGGTATTACATGTTCTGTACTCTTTACCTGTGCCAGGTTTTTTTTAGGACATTGCGTGTTCTGTACAGGACCCTGAAGAAGCTCCTGTCCTCTACATAGACCAGTGTTTCCCAAAGAGGGTGCCTCCAGCTGTTGCAAAACTACAACTCCCAGCATGCCCGGACAGCCGAAGGCTGTCCGGGCATGCTGGGAGTTGTAGTTTTGCAACAGCTGGAGGCACCCTGTTGGGAAACACTGACATGGACAGTGATTACAGCTCCCAGCAGATCTTTATTACTTTTATATGGAAGGATTTGCTTTATCTGTATTAGTTATCTACTTATTTATCTTTAATCCTCACTTTTTCCTATTTTTGGATGACATTTTGGTGGCTTCAGAACCAATTACCAGGTTTCCATAGAGTTATGGTCTCAACATATGATGGTTTCAACATACAATGGTTGTCCTGGAACCAATTAATATTGTAACTTGAGGGACCACTGTATAAGTTTACACCTCCAGTGACTGATATAATGGGGAGGTAATATGAGGAAACCCTATCCATTAGTGCATTTGATACCATTACCGAAAAGGGATTTTTCCTTTACTCGCTCCCTGATGGCCTACTTCTATCTTGGTCTTCGCACTGTAACTTCCTCCCCGGTTTAAAGGGGTAATCCAGTGGAATTATTATTTTTTTTTTTTAAATCAACTGGTGCTAGAAAGTTAAACAGATTTGTAAATTACTTAAATCTTATTTAAAAATCTTAATCCTTCCAGTACTTAACTGCTGTATGCTCCACAGGAAGTTCTTTTCTTTCTGACACCTCTGTCCATGTCAGGAACTGTCCAGAGCAGGAGAAAATCCCCATAGCAAACCTCTCCTGCTCTGGACAATTCCTGACACGGACAGAGGTGTCAGCAGAGAGCACTGTGGTCAGACAGAAAATAAATTAAAAAAGAAAAGAACTTCCTGTGGAGCATACAGCAGCTGAGAAGTACTGAGATTTTTTAAATAGAAGTCATTTATAAATCTGTTTATCTTTCTGGCACAAGTTGACTTAAAAAAAAAAAAAATTCTCACTGGAGTACCCCTTTAAGGGGGCAGTATGAGTTGGTGGGGCATGTGCCATGTTGAGATTGTATGCAGGTAAAAGCATGCCCACGCATTGTGGTGAACGGATGTAGAGAGTTCCAGCACCATCATGTGCCCTTTGCCCACTGCATGAAGGCAAAGATTTGTCCAAAAGTGATGATCACAACATAGGGGGGAGATGTTTCAAAACCTGTGCAGAAGAAAAGTTACTCAGTTATCGCGGTCACGCCCCCTCCCATAGGCTTGCATTGAGCGGGCGGAGCGTGATGTCACACGGGGGCGTGGCCGTGACGTCACAATGCTCCGGCTCCCGTGATCGAAAGTAATCAGACCCGGAGCGAACGTGCTCCGGGGACTGATTGTAACGGGGTGCTGCGTGCAAGATCACGGGGGTCCCCAGCGGTGGGACCCCCGCGATCAGGCATCTTATCCCCTATCCTTTGGATAGAGGATAAGATGTCTTAGCGCCGGAGTACCCCTTTAACTGTTGTCATCTAAATATTGGCAGTTTAGGGTATATAGGTAGCAGGATTTAGGGTTTAATTACTAGTGGGCATTGTGTGGGTATATACTCCAGCTGGCCAAGTATTGAAACGTAACTCCAAAGTTTAACTCCCTCCTTCCATTTTGGACACTTAGAGGCACAAGCTGGGTGGTAGTGTGATGTCCCAGTACAGGTACACGTTCCTGTACTACCTGTAGGCCCTGTCAGGTTGAGTCCCTCATTGACCTGGGGGCTCCCCTGCAGGGACTCCCCTTGTTCTCCTGTTAATTTAAATAAAATTGTGTGTATGTTCCTTTAATAGATAGCCAGGATCCTTATGTCTAGATAGTATACAGGACCTGTGGAGGTCTCAAGGACCTGTGAGTGAGTTGGTTACATGTAATGTTAAGTCACTTGTTTTGTTGTCACATGTTCTCCCAGAGAGCACCAGCTTTAACCTATGACCTACAGCTTGACCAATGGGCTATAGTCCAGCCCCCCAGTATATCAAGGGGCAGCCATCTTTAATTAGCTCTCTTAGACCCTAGCATCTGATCTGAGAACAAGTCTTTGCTGACGCAGCTACCAGAGAATCTCAGGACAAGTGATCAGCATCTGGCGGCCATTAAGCTACAAGTCTCTCCAGTAAGGCCGCTTTCACACTCTGAGCGTTCATCCGTTATTAAATGTTTTCTGTGTAAAAACGGACGTTTAATAACGGATGAAATAAAGGGCGCGAACTGAATAAATATTCATCCGTTACCCTTATCCCTCATGTATGGCCAAACACCTCTGCCTACAGACTCCCACAGCCGGGACTACTACTGCTCCCATCATGGAACAGACTTGTTTCCATGATGGGAGTAGAAATTCCCCGGCTGCGGGAGTCTGCAGACAGCTGGGGAGGCTAGATTAGTGCTTGTACTACTACCCCCATCATGGAACAGACTCTGTTCCATGATGGGGGTTGTAGTACAGGGGCTGAGGGATTGATCGCACCGGGTTTCACTTCTGAGACCCGATGCGATCAAAAGTAATTAAGCAGGGGAGCAGGCGGCGTGGTTCGCAACCCTGCGATGTATCAGTGTGTTTTAACTTTCATTTTTGAATCCCCCGCAGGGAGCCCTGAATGGCCGATCAGGGCTCTCAGCGAGAGATTGGAAAATTAACTTTGAGAGTAGCAGGGGCCAAAGAACACTGTGGGGGGCAATATATATAGCGCTGCAGAGGGGGGGGGGGCAGACATATAGCCTATATATCTAGCCCCCCAGCAGCGCATTAGATATGACCCCCGCCTGCGCATTAAATATTTACCTGTTGGCGCATGTATATGTGCCCTCGCAGCTCTTCTATATACACATGCCCCTACCGCCGTATGAATGAAAAGTATTTCTATTAGCAGCGCATAGGGCCGGTGCAGTGCCGTGGATTGTAATTTGCCATAGATTGTGAAATCCACGGCACTGCACCGGGAGCTGACACTATGCGCTGCTAATAGAAATACCTTTCATTCATATGGCAGCAGAGGTATATGTATGTAGAAGAGCTGTAGGGGGCAGACATATAGGGTTATCTGTCCCCCCCCCCCCCCCAGTGCTTCTACATACATATACCTCTTCTGCCATATGAATGAAAGGTATTTCTATTAGCAGCGCATAGTGTCAGCTCCCGATGCAGTGCCGTGGATTTCACAATCTATGGCAATTTACAATCCACGGCACTGCACCGGCCCTATGCGCTGCTAATAGAAATACTTTTCATTCATACGGCGGTAGGGGCATGTGTATATAGAAGAGCTGCGAGGGCACATATACATGCGCTGCGGGGGTATATATTTAATGCGCCGGCGGGGGTCATATCTAATGCGCTGCTGGGGGGGGGGGGGGCTAGATATATAGGCTATATGTCTGCCCCCCCTCTGCAGGGATATATATCTTTCCCCCCACAGTGCTCTTTGGCCCCTGCTACTCTCAAAGTTGATTTTCCAATCTCTCGCTGAGAGCCCTGATCGGCCATTCAGGGCTCCCTGCGGGGGATTCAAAAGTGAAAGTTAAAACACACTGATACATCGCAGGGTTGCGGACCATGCTGCCCGCTCCCCTGCTTAATTACTTTTGATCACATCGGGTCTCAGAAGTGAAACCTGGTGCGATCAATCCCTCAGCCCCTGTACTACAACCCCCATCATGAAACAGACTCTGTTCCATGATGGGGGTTGTAGTACAAACACTAATCTAGCCTCCCCAGCTGTCTGCAGACTCCCGCAGCCGGGGAATTACTACTCCCATCATGGAAACAAGTCTGTTCCATGATGGGAATAGTAGTCCTCCCTCAGCACTGCAGGAGTCTGCTGATGTCACCTCTTCTGAGCATGCTCAGAAGTAATAACGGATATAATAAACTGTGTGCAAACGGATGACATAAAGGCTCATCCGTCAGCCATAGACTTCAATGTTAAAAATAACGGCCGTTAATTTACCCGTTTCTTGTGACGGAAGAAAAATTAGTGCATGTGCCGTTATTTCTTCCGTCACAACTAACGGCCGTTATTCATGACGGACTATAACGGGTCATAAAGGATAATCAAAAAAAACATAGACTTTAATGGGATTCTTTAACGGCCGTTTACCAGGGATTTTCTAATGGACGTTTGTAACGGATTAATTTTTACAGTGTGAAAGCAGCCTAAGTCTCAAGCCTATATCTGCTGTCAGAACAACTAGTCAAGTCCTGCACATAGTCAAGTCTAATTACAAGTCAAAGTCTAATTACAAGTATTGGTCCAGCGAGCTGCGAGGTCCTCTGGGTCCTGGCCACCTCTCTGGGAATTCTGGCCTTAGCTGTGAAGATAATTACACCTGTCTTCTATTCAGTAAAGCCTCAGTTTGACCATAACTGGTTGTGGACTCTTTATTCACTACTAGCCTATGGGATAGCGGAGAATCCGGGCACATGGTGTTCCGGAACCCAAAAACCACACTGGCGTCACGAACACATAGGGGTTAATTCCATCCGACCCCCTGGGGTTAATAACATCAGATCCCACCACTCTCACCGCAACACCCGTGGTCTCGCCATTCACCGCAGTGGCTGTCCACAGTAATGTGATGTCCCAGTACGGGATATGCATCTATCTCACAGTCCTATCAGCTTGAGTCCCTTTACGTCCCCAGGGCTCACCTGCACTGTATATCTGTATAATTGTATATTATGTGTAAAGGACCTTTTGATATGGTTATTGATCACATGATAAGGGTGGCCACATGTTAAAGTCACATGTTTTGTTACCCAGAGAGCACCAGGTGACCAGATGACCCGCAGCTAGCCTATGGGCTCCTTGCTCAGCCCCCCTTTATAAGAGGGGGAGGTACAACTCTGGTGTCCCGTTATCGTATTGAATCCAGTACCTAGTGTAGAGGTCCCCAAAGTCAGAGTAACTACGTTCAGGTAGGGTTCCTCAGGTGGGACAGCCCCTAGTCGCCTCTCTTCAAGTCTAATTCTCTAATGATAATACATGTAAATATTTAATAGTCATATATATTCTAAGATAATGTATAGTGCTTACCTTGTTTGGCGTCGCAGGACCTTCGGTCATGTGACCATGCTAGTAACCTCTATGGTATGTTTAAGGACCTTTGGTCTCATGTGTTACCCACAAATCTTTGTAATGGTGATTGACATCAGTATGGACCAATTAGCGTTAGTCCAGCCCCTGCCCATATAAGGGAGCTGCGTCCAATTATCGCTCTCTTGGGTTGCTGCTGTCGTGGATGCCGGACTAACAGGATGGTTCTGCGCAACTTTCAAAGACACGCTAGGCCTCAAAACCTACCGGCCTCAGCTGAACCAAAACCGTGAGTTCAAATCTAAATCCCCGCTAATGCTAGCATGACTACTGGACCGCAACTAATCCCCTAAATCCAGTGGAACAGCGCACCATACTAAAAGACTCTTAATGCTAAAGTCCCAACCTTTGTCAATCTCCAAGGAAAGCCATTGTTATGCTTAGAGACTGTTCTGTTATTGAAGCATGCAGAAATACTTCAGTAAAAGTTAATCCTGTTTCAGAAAACTCTCCGGTTGTGGACAATCTATTATTATCTACTTCCCTATCGCTCTTGGGGAGGGTGGCGGTGGGACAAGCGTTACTGAGGAGCCCTCACCCTGGCATCACGAATAGCAAGGGTTAACAAACACCCTTTAATTACAGCACAGCTACACTCCCCATACCCTACATCCCCCAGGCTATCACACTACAATCTCTCTCTTTAATCCTGAGGTCATGTCCAGTCCAGACGTCTCAGAGCCAGTGTCCAGCACATCTGGAGGCCTTAAGCCTAAATTACAGCCAAAAGTCAGTAAGTCAAGTCATCTCTGTCTGCTGTCACTATCAAGTCAAGTCTATTATAGTCAACGTGGCTGTCCTAAAGTCTGTCAAAGTCACTGCAAGTCCCAGCAAGCTGTGAGGTCCCTGGTGTTACTGGCCACTTCTCTGGAATCCTGGCCTTGCTGTAAAGACTGTCTACCTCAGTAAAGCTACTGTTAACCCTGACCTGGCCATGGACTCTTTTTTTCCTTGCCTAACTAGGACCAGTGGTGCTACCGTTCAGGTGGTTCTCGATAAAACCATGCCCTGGCGTCACGAACATTTCGGGGTTAACACCATCTGCCCCTGGGCTACAACATCTGCCCAATCCACCTCACATCTCACCCCGGTGGCACACCACTCGTTGCCAAATCAAGAGTCAGACTCACCAGTTCTGTACACAAGTCTTATTAGTTAGAAAAGGGCTTGTGCATGGAACTCCCTCTGTATCGTACGGTTGCTTTGGAAAGCCCAGCGTGGAAGGGGTCTCTCCATGCCCAATCTACAGTTCAAGTAAGAGAAACTTTGGACTCCTATCCCCCCCACCTCACAAGACAATTAGAATGTATTCGGTAAGTGAACAGTCCATGCTCGGATTTGATGTTGGATGCAGGAAAAATCCCCAAGATGGCGCGGCTTGAGGTGTGTTTCTGGTATGCAGTGGTTAGTAGCTACCAAAAGTGCTCCAAGGAAAGATCGTGGCCACCTATGACACTGTCAGCAGTTTAAGAAAAAACAAGGAGCACTCCTAGTGCAGGCGGTTTAAGATAGCTTCAATGGGGGAGATTTATCAAAACCTGTGCTGAGGAAAAGTTGCCAAGTTGCCCACAGCAACCAATCAGATCGCTTCTTTCACTTTGCAGAGGCCTTGTTAAAAATGAAAGCAGCGATCTGATTGGTTGATATGGGCAACAGGGCAACTTCTCCTCTGGACAGGTTTTGATAAATCTTCCCCAATATGCACAAAAAAATGGAGGCCTGCCAGATGGTGTTGTGCTAAGAGCACAACACCTCAGCGGACGTATAGACTCGTGGTGGTGGTGGTCAGCAGTATCCTTTCCAGAGACCCCTCGGTCAGCTGGATTAGTTAGCAGAGTCGTATATATAGTCCATAAAGAAATATATCCCAAACGGCGCTTCTCCTCCCAGGAAAGATGCAATTCAGCAATCCACAGTAAAATTATTTAATTTTATTGCGACATAAGTTTCGAGCATGTACTGGGCTCTTCGTCAGGCATAATGTTAAAGGGGTTCTCCGGTGCTTACACATCTTATCCCCTATCCAAAGCATAGGGGATAAGATGCCTGATCGCGGGAGTCCCGCCGCTGGGGACCCACGGGATCTTGCACGTGGCACCCCGTTTGTAATCAGTCCCCGGAGCGATCACGCCATCACGTCTGATTACGGAGGACCACAAGGCCGGATAGGGGATAAGATGTCTTTGGCCGGATAACCCCTTTAAAGGGGTACTCCGGTGAAAACCTTTTTTCTTTTAAATCAACTGGTGGCAGAAAGGTAAACATATTTGTAAATCACTTCTATTAAAAAATCTTAATCCTTCCAGTAGTTATTAGCTGCTGAATGCTACAGAGGAAATTCCTTTCTTTTTGGGACACTGATGACATCACGAACACAGTGCTCTCTGCTGACATCTCTGTACATTTTAGCAACCGTGCATAGCAGATGAATGCTAAGGGCAGCATGGTGGCTCAGTGGTTAGCACTTCTGCCTTGCAGTGCTGGGGCCTGGGGTTATTTAACAATAAATAAAGCGTTATTATTATTATAATAACGTCAGCAGAGAGAACTGTGGTCGTGATGTCATCAGAGAGCATTCCAAAAAGAAAAGAATTTCCTCTGTAGTATTCAGCAGCTAATAAGTACAGGAAGGATTAAGATTTTTTTAATAGAAGTCATTTACAAATGTTTAACCCCTTCAGGACCAAGCCCATTTTGGCCTTAAGGACCAGAGCGTTTTTTGCACATCTGACCACAGTCACTTTAAACATTAATAACTCTGGAATACTTTTAGTTATCATTCTGATTCCGAGATTGTTTTTTCGTGACATATTCTACTTTAACTTAGTGGTAAAATTTTATGGTAACTTGCATCCTTTCCTTGTGAAAAATCCTAAAATTTGATGAAAAATTAGAAAATTTTGCATTTTTCTAACTTTGAAGCTCTCTGCTTGTAAGGAAAATGTATATTACAAATAAAAAAATTTTTTATTCACATATACAATATGTCTACTTTATGTTTGCATCATAAAATTGACGAGTTTTTACTTTTGGAAGACACCAGAGGGCCTCAAAGTTCAGCAGCAATTTTCCAATTTTTCACAAAATTTTCAAACTCACTATTTTTCAGGGACCAGTTCAGGTTTGAAGTGGATTTGAAGGGTCTTCATATTAGAAATACCCCACAAATGACCCCATTATAAAAACTGCACCCCCCAAAGTATTCAAAATGACATTCAGTCATCATTTTAACCCTTTAGGTGTTTCACAGGAATAGAAGCAAAGTGAAGGAGAAAATTCACAATCTTCATTTTTTACACTTGCATGTTCTTGTAGACCCAATTTTTGAATTTTTACAATGGGTAAAAGGAGAAAATGTATACTTATATTTGTAGCCCAATTTCTCTCGAGTAAGCACATACCTCATATGTCTATGTAAAGTGTTCGGCGGGCGCAGTAGAGGGCTCAGAAGGGAAAGAGCGACAAGGGGATTTTGGAGAGTACGTTTTTCGGAAATGGTTTTTGGGGGGCATGTTGCATTTAGGAAGCCCCTATGGTGCCAGAACAGCAAAAAACCCTCACATGGCATACCATTTTGGAAACTAGACCCCTTGAGGAACATAACAAGGAATAAAGTGAGCCTTAATACCCCACAGGTATTTCACGACTTTTGCATATGTAAAAAAAACATTTTTTTTTTTCACTAAAATGTGTGTTTCCCCCCAAATTTCACATTTTTCCAAGGGTTAATAGCAGGAAATACCCCCCAATATTTGTAACCCCTTCTCTTCTGAGTATGGAGGTATCCCATAAGTTGACCTGAAGTGCACTATGGGCGAACTACAATGCTCAGAAGAGAAGGAGTCATATTTGGCTTTTTGAGAGCAAATTTTGCTCGGGGGGCATATCGCATTTAGGAAGCCCCTCTGGTGCCAGAACAGCAAAAAAACCCCACATGGCATACCATTTCGGAAACTAGACCCCTTGAGGAACGTAACAAGGTGTACAGTGAGCATTTGCCCCCCACTGGTGTCTGCTAGATCTTTGGAACAGTGGGCTGTACAAGTTTTCATTTTCACGGACCACTGTTCCAAAGATCCTTCAGACACCTGTGGGGGGTAAATTCTCACTGCATCCCTCATTACATTCCGTGAGGGGTGTCGTTTCCGTTTTTTTTGCGTTTGTCAAAACCGCTGTAACAATCAGCCACCCCTGTGCAAATCGCCTCAAATGTACATGGTGCGCTCTCCCTTCTGGGCCTTTTTATGCGCCCCCAGAGCACTTTGCATTCACATATGGGGTATCTCTGTAGTTGGGAGAAATTGCGTTACAAATTTTGGGGGGCTTTTTTCCCTTTTACCTCTTGTGAAAATATAAAGTATAGGGCAACATCAGCATGTTAGTGTAAAAAATTAAATTTTTTTACACTAACATTCTGGTGTAGACCCCAACATTTCCTTTTCATGAAGGGTTAAAGAAGAAAAAGCCCCCCAAACCTTATAACGTAATTTCTCCCGAGTACGGCGATACCCCATATGTCGCCCTAAACTGTTGCCTTGAAATACGACAGGGCTCCAAAGTGAGAGCGCCGTGCGCATTTGATGCCTAAATTAGGGATTTGCATAGGGGTGGACATAGGGTTATTCTACGCCAGTGATTCCCAAACAGGGTGCCTCCAGCTGTTGCAAAACTCCCAGCATGCGTGGACAGTCAACGGCTGTCCGGCAATACTGGGAGTTGTTGTTTTTCAACAGCTGGAGGCTCTGCTTTGGAAACAGTGGCGTACCGGACGTTCTTAATGGGGGAGGGGGGCTGTGTAGGGGTGTGTGTATATGTAGTGTTTTTAACTTTTTATTTTATTTTGTGCTAGTGTAGTGTAGTGTTTTTAGGGTACAGTCACATGGGCGGGAGATTACAGCGAGTTTCCCGGCGCAAAATTTGCTGCATCTCAAAATGCGAGAAACCCACTGTAAAAGCCTCGCCCATGTGAATGTACCCTGTACATTCACAGGGGGGGGGGCACCAGCTGTTGCAAAACCACAACTCCCAGCATGCATGGTCTGTTAGTGCATGCTGGGAGTTATAGTTTTGCAACAGCTGGAGGCACACAGGTTAGGAAACACTGAGTTAGAAACAGACAATGTTTCCCAACCAGTGTGTCTCCAGTTGTTGCAAAACTACAACTCCCAGCATGCCCAGACAGCTGAAGGGCATGCTGGGAGTTGTAGTTCGGCAACATCTGAAGGGCAAGATGTTGCTGAACTAAAACTCCCAGCATGCCTGGACAGTCAGTGCATACTGGGAGTTGTAGTTTTGCAACAGCTGGAAGAGCACAGATTGGAGACCATTATACAATGGTCTCCAAACTGGGGCCCTCCAGATGTTGCAAAACTACAACTCCCAGCATGCATGGTCTGTTAGTGCATGCTGGGAGTTATAGTTTTGCAACAGCTGGAGGCACACAGGTTAGGAAACACTGAGTTGGAAGCAATGTTTCCCAATTAGTGTGTCTCCAGTTGTTGCAAAACTACAACTCCCAGCATGCCCAGACATCCAAAGGCTGTCTAGGCATGCTGGGAGTTGTAGTTTTCAGACTCCTAGAAGCAACAGTGAAGATCTTCACTGCTGCTTCTGAGGACCATGTACTTACCTGCCGGTCCCGTCGCTGCTCGTCCACGTGGCCGGTCCTGCCGCTGCTCCTCGGTCCCGCCAGGTAAGTCCGCCGGTCCCCTGATGTTCCCCTCCTATGCCGCAGGTCCCCGCGAGCCCCCGCAGCCATCGTCCCCCGTTCTGCCCGACTTCCAGGGACGGGCAGTGCGGGGGATCTGAACTTTCACCCCAGATCACTGTGATTGGTCCACAGGGACCAATCACAGTGATCGCTGACCAGGACCATCAATGGATGGTCCTGGGGGTGAAGCAGAAGTTGTCCCCTGCTGGAAACAGCGGGACTTCTGCCAGTTAACCCGTGCGATGCTGCGCATCGCCGGGTTAACTGAATGTCATTTATAAACGCCGGGATGCGCGAACGCACTGCACAACCCCGCGTTTATATATGACATCCTGCGGGAAGGGGTTAAAAGAAAAAAAGTTTTCACCGGAGTACCCCTTTAACGTTCCGTATGTAGATTTTACAATGAGTGTTACCAGTCTATGGATACTTTCTGGAACCTGACCACTTCCACCCTATATTAAAGGGGTATTCCAGGCAAAAACTTTTTTATATATATATCAACTGGCTCCGGAAAGTTAAACAGATTTGTAAATTACTTCTATAAAAAAATCTTAATCCTTCCAATAGTTATTAGCTTCTGAAGTTTTCTGTCTAACTGCTCAATGATGATGTCACGTCCCGGGAGCTGTGCATGATGGGAAAATATCCCCATAGGAGCTGCACAGCTCCTGGGATGTGAGTCATCAGAAAGCAGTTAGACAGAAAACAGCAACTCAACTTCAGAAGCTAATAACTATTGGAAGGATTAAGATTTTTTAATAGAAGTAATTTACAAATCTGTTTAACTTTCCGGAGCCAGTTGATATATAAAAAAAAAAGTTTTGGCCTGGAATACCCCTTTAAAGGACAACTGCAGTGGTACTCATTTATATATGCCCGGGCCTCAAAAATAAACAAAATAAAGTCATACATACCTTCCTACGAGCCCCCGTTGGTCCGGCGCAGACCTCAAGGTCCGGCAGTGCTGACGTCATTCCACTTCCTGGGGACGGGGAAGCCGCAGAGCCGTCAGCGTATCACCGGTCATAGCGATGTCCCGCCCCTGTCGGTGATTGGCTGAGCCCACTGTCATGTAAGGAGCTCTGGCCGGCTTCTTACATGACAGTGGGCTCAGCCTATCACAGGCCGGGGCGGGACATCACTATGACCGGTGATACGCTGACTGCTCTGCGGCGTCCCCGTCCCCAGGAAGTGGAATGACGTCAGCACTGCCGGACCTTGAGGCCTGCGCCGGACCAACGGGGGCTCGTAGGAAGGTATGTATGAGTTTATTTTGTTTATTTTTGAGGCCCGGGCATATATAAATGAGTACCACTGCAGTTGTCCTTTAATAGTTGGGTTTAGTTTCATGTTTAGTAAGAGAAGACCCAGAAGAGACATCAGATAATCCAAGTAGACGCGCATTATTTAGCATTTGTCCTTTATTTACAACATTGGATGCTACTTCCGGAACTAGAGGCTTTGTCAACAGCCCTAAAAAAAAAAAAACTAAAAAAAAACCTAGGCCTTCACAGGACACGATGCTGACCAGAGCTTGCCATAAGCAACAATGCTACAGACTTGGGGTATGTTCACACATGCATATTTTTTCTGCACATCTGCTGTAGATTTACTGCTGCAGATTTTGCTGCCTATTGACTTCAATGGGAAGCAAAATCTGGTGAAGCAGATCTGCAGCAGAAAATCCGCATGTGTGAACGCACCCTTAGGATACGTTCAGACGAGCGGATTTTCCACACATATTTCCCTGTGGATCCACCGCTGAAGGACCTCTATATGCTGCCTTTACATGTGCCTGCTCGGAGCGGCAATACGCCACTACGAGCAGACACACTGCGATGTGCGGGTCACCGCACACATGCCCAGTATCCTAGCACATCGCGGCAGCTCTCGGCCTAGCTCATAGAGCAGGGGGAGCGGCCGCGATGTGTGTGAGTACACTGCGCATGCGCGGCGACTCGCACATTGCTTCAGTGTGTCTGCTCATAGTGGCGTATTTGCCGCTCCGAGCAGGCACATGTAAAGGCAGCATACTGAGGTCCTTCAGTGGTGCATCTGCAGCGTAAAATACGCTGTAAATCCTCTCATCTGAACATAGCCTTATGCAGGAAAAGTCTTCAGCACGTTCTATTAGCTTCAAACTTCCTCACTTTTTTTGATAGCCAAAGAGGGACACTTAAAGGGGTACTCCGATAGAAAACACATTTTTATTTAAATCAACTGGTGCCAGAAAGTTATACAGATTTGCAAATTACTTCTATTTAAAAACCTTAATCCTTCCAGTACTTATCTGCTGCTGTATGCACCAGAGGAAGTTGTGTAGTTCTTTCCAGTCTGACCACAGAGTAGGAGCAAATTCCCATAGCAAACCTCTGCTGCTCTGGACAGTTCCTGATACGGACAGAGGTGTCAGCAGAGAGCACTGTGGTCAGACTGGAAAGAACTACACAACTTCCTCTGGAGCATACAGCAGCTAAGTACTGGAAGGGTTAAGATTTTTTTTTATATAAAAGTACTTTACGAATCTGTTTAACTTTCAGGTACCAGTTAATTTGAAAAAAAAAAAAAATTTCACTGGAGTACCCCTTTTAATTTAGCACCATGGTGCCGCAGCAGGGAAACAGGACACTTCATAACATATTTCCACACATATCACAGCTGATTGGTGAAGGTGTCAGCAAGCGGACACTTTTTGATCTTCTTAGCAGGGCTGTGGAGTCGGTAGATAAATGTTCCGACTCCGACTCCACAGTTTTTTGTACTTCCGACTCCTATGTATTAATATGCAAATGTATTTATAAATACTTACAGTTGAATCCAAGAAGCTGTTCCACCAAGTTCTTCTTAGCTCTTCTAGCAGAGAGAGGTAGTTGGGCAGAAGCTGCTGCCTTCTCCTTTTTGTGTGCTGATCTGCTGCTGAAGACAGGGCAGTGGGAGGATTCAGGAAGGGGCATTTATTATAAAACATGATTTCCCTAGTAGAATCCCATAGTCATGTTTAAAGTTGAAGCTAACAATCGGAGTTTACAAGTTTTTATAGCCTTAGCTGAATGGCAGCAGTTTTTCCAATGGTTTACAGCTTCAGTCTTGAACTATTGACCCTCCATTCCCTTCACTTATACAAGTGTCTCTAGTCCTGCAAAAAACATATTTCCTTAACCCCTTATCAGTGAGAGGCGAGGTTACCCATGGGTTCCCTGTAACAGCAGAACACAACACTATGGAAAGTACAAGTATCCTAATTGTGCGTTGCGTGCCATATAGTGAAGCACATGAAAAGCTTCTTCACGGTCACTTAACGTGTTCGTTTTGCGGTTGCGTGAGGCACTGCATGCATTGGTCTTTATTCTTACAGTAGAGAAGTCATTAATTATAACTTTTTGTGAATTGGGACATTTAAACTTGCTTTTTTTTTATTCCAATCTTAATTTAGTAGGAGTCGGAGTCAGTGCATTGTTTGCTGACTCCGACTCCAGGTACCCAAAATTTCTTCCGACTCCTCGACTCCGACTCCACAGCCCTGCTTCTTAGTGTCAAATTGGGCTTTTCTTAAAAAGCAGGGAATGCCTAAAGCGGAGAACCCCAGTACGTTTTTACAACAGAATTGGTAACATAGAAGAATGACTATATATACTTCGAGAAAGAGACCTCAAATTGAACTTTTCCTAAAGGGGTACTCCAGTGCTCCAGTGTTTGGAACTTTTTGTTCAGAACGCTCAGAGCCGGAGGCAGTGGTCATGACGTCATAGCCACTCCCCTTGTGACACGCCCCCTCCATAAGTTCTAAAGTAGTGGAGTACCCCTTTAAGAAGTAAATAGGGATAGATGGACTTGGGTCAAAATTAGGAAGTGTTCCTCCAAAAGAGGAACACGTGGGTGGTATGTAGATGGCAAGTGGATGATTTTTGTAAATCTCAACTACATACATGTAGAGATTTTCCACGCAGCGAAGTCCACATCTAGGGGTCCTATTACATTGGGTGAATCGGCTGGATTGGTCATTTTTACCGGTCCCAAAAAAAAAAAAAGCTGTTGGATGCACACTGCGCAAGTATATACTAAAAGGTCCTATTAGATGGGACATCTAATAGGACATTTAGTATATACAGTGACCCCCCCGACCTACGATGGCCCCGACATTCGATCATTTCAACATACGATGGCCTCTCAGAGGCAGCATCAACATACGATGCTTTTGTATGTCGGGGCCATCGCATAAACGGCTATCCTGCAGCGCAGACTGCTTCAGCTGCCACCGGATAGCCGTTTACGGTGCCCCGTGTGGTCCGCTGACTATCACTTACCTGTCCTCGGGGCTCCGGCGCGTCCTCTTCGGGATCCCTGCATCGTCGGCGCTCTCCATCGTCGTCATCACGTCGCTGCGCACGCCGTCCCGTCATCCAATAGGAGCGGCGTGCGTAGCGACGTGATGGCGGCGACGGAGAGCGAGGATGCCGGGGAAGCAGAGGCCTTGCCGGAGCGTCGGGGACACCCCGGGGATGCGGCGACAGCGATGGACGGCGACATCCAGGGCAGCTGTGACGGTCCTGAGCGGCGGGGATAGGTGAGTACAACTTCCTATACCAGTGGTCTTCAACCTGGGGACCTCCAGATGTTGCAAAACTACAGCTCCCAGCATGCCCGGACAGCCAACGGCTGTCCGGGCATGCTGGGTGTTGTAGTTTTGCAACATCTGGAGGTCCGCAGGTTGTAGACCACTGTCCTATACTTTACATTGCACGGATCCCTCAACATACGATGGTTTCAACAAACGATGGTCCATTTGGAACGGATTACCATCGTATGTTGAGGAACCACTGTACTTGTGCAGTATGAATAAGGCTATTATAATAAATTTGGGAAAGAGCCCTAACCTCATGGTTTTTTTTTCGGTTCGGTTGCAATTCACCATTTGAAGCAACACTTCATAAATCCCTACTATTGTACCTAAAAACTACTGTATAACCTTCTCTTAACTGGAAACCATTCAGGAGAGAAACAAAAACAGACTTTGGCCATTAACAAAATATTCTGCTCCAGAAGAAAGAAAACTGTCTCTGTGGCGCCACCTATTGGCGGTAACTTCCTGGGAAGCTTCCTGCCTAACCCATTCAAGGACATGTCCTCGTTCAGCACTTTTTGTGCCATTATTCCTGGGCTCCAGCATCTAAAACAAACTGAACTTACCTGCCGCTGCTCCAGTTCTCTGCCCCCATCACCTTCCTGGTTGCCCGTGGTCAATGTTTCACACTGCTGATCAGCAAATCGCCATCTGCAGCGGTCCCGCCTCGGACGACAATAACCTGAGCAACAGTGTCATGAATTTAGCCCCGTCACTGCGACCGGCGATTTGTGGTTCAGCAGGGTGACACGTTGACTGGGGGCAACCAGGAAGATGATGGCAGCAGAGAACTAGAGCGGCGATTGTTGTTGTAGATCAGTGTTTCCTAACCAGGGTGCCTCCAGATGTTGCAAAACTACAACTCTCAGCATGCCCGGACAGCCAAAAGCACCCTGGTTGGGAAACACTGTTGTAGTATCCCGGTACCGGATTGCATCCGTTACCTTGTGGTGAGGTCCCCAAAGTCAGAGTCCCTAGTTACCGGTGGGGTCCTCATCTATAGTTAGCCCCTTGTCACCCCTTAAAGGGGTACTCCGCCCCTAGACATCTTATCTGGTGGGCGATCACCTGACTTCCTCCAAAAGGTCCTTGAACCATAAAACCAGAGTTTTGGAACGCATCACGTGACCCGCAGGTCTCGCGACGATACAACAAGGTAAGTATACATTATATACATATATACACTTAGAATTTGAATAGTTTTAACTATTTAAAGGGGTGCTCCGCCCCTGGCATCTTATCCCGCCGCGGTCCCGCTGCTGGGGACCCCGGGGATCGCTGCTGCAGCACCCCGCTATCATTACTGCGCAGAGCGAGATCGCTCTGCACGTAATGACGGGCAATACAGGGGCCGGAGCATCGTTACGTCACGGCTCCGCCCCTCGTGACCTCGCGGCCCGCCCCCGTCAATACAAGTCTATGGGAAGGGGGCGTGGCGGTCGTCATGCTGCTCCGGCCCCTGTATCGCCCGTCATTACGCACAGAGCGAACTCGCTCTGTGCAGTAATGATGGCGGGGTGCCGCAGCGGCGATCCCCGTGGTTCCCAGCAGCGGGACCGCGGCGGGATAAGATGCCAGGGGCGGAGTACCCCTTTAAATAGTTAAAACTATTCAAATTCTAAGTGTATATATGTATATAATGTATACTTACCTTGTTGTAGCGTCGCAAGACCTGCGGGTCACGTGATGCGTTCCAAAACTCTGGTTTTATGGTTCAAGGACCTTTGGAGGAAGTCAGGTGATCGCCCACCATGCATTGTAACGGTGAGTGACAGCTGACTCGGACCAATCCAAAATGGCCCTGCCCATGCACATATAAGGGAGCGGCGGCCATTAATCTCTCTCTTTCCTCGTGGGCTGCTGATAGAGGAGGATCTGCGCACATGTCGTCAGCAGTGACTAGGCCCAAGCCTTGCGGCAACGGCATCTATGCAAAACTGTGAGTTATCTCAATCCCTGTTAAATAGACCCCTAAATCCGGACGGATCTCTGCATCATTCCGAATTCTAATAATCCTTTGGATAAGTCAATGGTCCTCGGCATCTGTCAATCACTGCCGTACTACATAGAGACTGTATTACTAAGACTGTTGCTGTTAATTGGATGTACCGCAAGTACCTCAGTAAAGTTTATACAAGTTCAAGTTCATCCCTATTGTGGACCTTCATTCATTTAAGCACGCACCTATCGTTTCTGGGAAGGGTGGCGATAGGCCGAAGATTTACCTCAGCGTATTAACCCCCACCCTGGCGTCACGAGTGACAGGGATTAAATTAACCCCTCATCTACTGAAGCAACACCCCAACTACATTACACCCCCAAAGCCCTACCACACTGTTATAGATGCTGGCATTCTAAGCATAATTGACACATAAAAGTGCTGAATGGGAAATCTTAAAAAAAAAAAAAAAAAAAAAAATGTTCCCACGACCCCCCAATAGGTCCTCAAGGGTCCGCCACAGATTTTGCAGTGCGACCCAGGCCCTATTAGGGTTTCAGGGTGCTGCGATTTGCCACCCTTTTTTGGGGGGGCGCAGCGTTTTTTAAATTTTTTTTATAACAGTGTGTGACTTCTAATCACACACCATTATATAAAGTTATCACCAAGCACACACACTACACACTTCCTCACAACCCCCCACACACACCCTCCCACCACACTGATTTGTTTTTGGCTAGGTCCAATGAATTGTACGCCATCAATGCAGCCGAAATGAGGAAAATTTGGGGCCTTGTGCTGCACATGGGCCTAGTCAAAAAACCAAGGCAGTACTGGAGCGGGGACATCTTCTACCAGACCCCGCTTTACAGTATGGCCATGACACGCAAGAGGTTTGAGGCCATTCAGAATGCGGCATGTCCCTCCCAAATTTTTGGAGGCCTACGTACCCCTCAGGGAGCTCTCGGTTGGTGAGTCTCTTATCAGTTTCAAGAGGAGACTCATCTTCCACCAGTATATTCCCTCGAAGCGGGCGCGGTATGGCGTGAAGCTCTATAAACTTTCTGAGAGTACCTCCGGGTACACTTACAAGTTTAGAGTGTATGAGGGACGAGATTCCCGTATTGAACCCCCAAAATGTTCCCCCGCTCTGGGTGTTAGCGGGAAACTTGTTTGGGACCTTGTGCACCCATTGCTGGATAAGGATTACCGCGTGTACGTGGACAACATTTATACCAGCATCCCTCTCTTCACATCCCTTGCCGCCAGATCCACGTCCGCTTGTGGGACCATGCGGAAAAGCCAGAGAGGCCTCCCTCTAAATTTGATCCAGACACCTATGCCCAAGGGTGAGTCCCGTGTCCTTACCCATGAAAACCTTTTGCTGGTGAAGTATAAGGATAAGAGGGATGTCCTTATGCTGACCACTATTCATGGTAACGGCAGCTCACCTGTCCCTGTGCGAGGTACCACAACACCGGTCCTCAAGCCCGATTGTATTCTGGACTACAATCGGTATATGGGGGGAGTTGATCTCTCTGATCAAGTCCTCAAGCCATATAACGCCATGCGGAAAACACGGGTATGGTACAAGAAAGTTGCGATCTACTTGGTACAGGTTGCCATGTACAATGCTTTTGTACTGTCCCAGTACGCTGGCAACACAGGGACATACCTCCAGTTCCAAGAAGAAGTCCTAAAGGTCCTGATCTTTGGCGACCGGGAAAGAGCAGGCCGGACTTCCCAAGGAACTGGAGTAATAGGTGCCAGGATCGTACCAGGCCAACACTTTCCAGGTGAAGTCCCCCACACTGGAAAGAAGGGACGATCCCAGAAAAGATTCAGAGTGTGTTACAAGAGGGGGATACGGGAGGACACCACCTATCAATGTGACCCTTGCCCCCGATCATCCGGGCCTCTGCATCAAACAACTGCTTCAGGGAGTATCACACTTCCATGATGTACTAAATTTTCTCTATTCATCTTAATTTCACAGTGTTAGAAATCCTCCCAGGGGAAGGGGGTGTGTCCCTCCCTTCTATTGGTAGGAGGTGATTGGTGTGTGGTGGGAGGGGGCGTGTCCCTCCCTTGTATTGGTGGGAGGGGATTGGTGTGTGGTGGGAGGGGGCGTATCCCTTTCTTGGGTGGTGGGAGGGGTTTGGTGTGTGGTGGGAGGGGGCGTATACCTTCCTTGTGGTGGTGGGAGGTGATTGATGCATCTGCTCATGCAGCCTTGTTCATGACTCATGGACAAGCCTGATGCTGCTGCAGGACTGGTTAGTGTCCCAGTAGGTATGGGGACCCTTAGTGGTGGGATTTTCACGGGCCATTTTCTTTATTAAATATAATTTTTTTTTTTTAAACAACCATTTTACAAAAGGTCTTTAACCCCTTAAGGACCATGGACGTACGCGTACGTCTAAGCTCCCTGGTAGTTAAGGACCAAGGACGTACGCGTACGTCCATGGGAATTTCGGTTCCTGCAGCGCAATGTGCGGGGACTGGACCGGGGTGACTACTGGTATCGTTCAGTAGGCACCCCACTCAAAAGCCCATGTCGCAGCAAATCGCAGATGAATTCACACCAACGATTTTGCGCAATTCCGGGTCATGCGGGTCTATGGTGAACCAGTGACCCGGAAAATAAGGGGGATCGGGGTTGTCCAAGACACCCAGGATCCCCCTGAAGGAATAGGAGTGAGGTGGCAGGGGTGCCACCCCTCCAATCCCTGCTATTCGTCGTCTATAAGCGACGACTAATAGCAGATCGGGGGCGGGGGTAACTTTCAGTTTCCCCGTTCTTCCCACCCACAATAGGCAGGGCAGAACTGGGAAACCGACGGGGACCAGCGCCGGAGTCCACTTACCGCGGCGGAGGCGACGATCAGAGCGAGGATCAGTGGCAGCAGAAGACGGCGATGCGGCTCCCTGGATCCTACGGAAGCCGGTGAATTGCCTAGCAATGTCTGGAGGGCTACAGTTTGAGACCACTATACAGTGGTCTCCAAACTGTAGCCCTCCAAATGTTGCAAAACTACAACTCCCAGCATGCCCAGACAGTTGTTTGGACATGCTGGGATTTGTAGTTTTGCAACATCTGGAGGGCCACAGTTTGGAGATCACTGTGCAGTGGTCTCTAAACTGTAGCCCTCCAGATGTTGCAAAACTGCAAATCCCAGCATGCCCAAACAGCAAACAGCTGTCTCGGCATGCTGAATGTTGTAGTTGTGTACCTCCAGCTGTTGCATAACTACATCTCCCAGCATGCCCTTAGGCAATCAGTACTTGCTGGGATGTGTAGTTTTGCAACAGCTGGAGGCACACTGATTGGAAAATACTGAGTTAGGTAACAGAACCTAACTGAAGGTTTTCCAACCAGTGTGCCTCCAGCTGTTGCAAAAGTACAACTCCCAGCATGCACGGTCTGTCAGTACATGCTGGGAGTTGTAGTTTTGAAACAGCTGGAGGTTTGCCCCCCATGTGAATGTACAGGGTACATTCACACTGGCGGGTTTACAGTAAGTTTTCTGCTTCAAGTATGAGCTGCGGCAAATTTTTCGCCGCAGCGCAAACTCCTAGCGACAAACTCACCGTAACCCGTCAGTCCGAATGTACCCTAAAAACACTACACTACACTAACACATAATAAAGGGTAAAACACTACGTATACACCCCCTTACACTGTCCCCTCTAATAAAAATGAAAAAGTATAGTACGGCAGTGTTTCCAATACGGAGCCTCCAGCTGTTGCAAAACAACAACTCCCCGCATTTCCAGACAGCCACTGACTGTCCAGGCATGCTGGGAGTTTAGCAACAGCTGGAGGCACCCTGTTTGGGAATCACTGGCGTAGAATACCCCTATGTCCACCACTATGCAATCCCTAATGTAGTCCTCAAATGCGCATGGCGCTCTCTCACTTCGGAGCCCTGTCGTATTTCAAGAAAACAGTTTAGGGCCACATATGGGGTATCTCCGTACTCAGGAGAAATTGCACTACAAATTTGGTGGGCTTTTTCTCCTTTTACCTCTTATGAAAAGGAAAAGTTGGGGGCTTGTAGAAAATACTTTTTATTTTCACAAGCGGTAAAAGGAAAAAAAAGCCCCCCCAAATTTGTAACGCAATTTCTCCTGAGTACAGAAATACCCCATATGTGGGCGTAAAATGCACTGCGGACGCACAACAAGGCTCAGGAGGGAGAGCGCACTATGTACATTTGAGGCCTAAATTGGTTATTTGCACAGGGGTGGCTGATTTTAC
Organism: Hyla sarda; assembly: GCF_029499605.1. Lineage (NCBI taxonomy): Eukaryota > Metazoa > Chordata > Amphibia > Anura > Hylidae > Hyla > Hyla sarda. Next base: position 15,305,065 of record NC_079200.1, on the reverse strand, counting down.
AACGGTTCTGACATAAACGCAAAAAAATAAATACCCACATGGGACCCCATTTTGGAAACTACACCCCTCACGCAACGTAACAAGGGTGCCTTAACACCCCACAGGTCTTTGACGAATTGTTGTTAAAGTTGGATGGGAAAATGAAGAAAAACTTTTTTTCACTAAAAGGCTGGTGTTACCCTAAAGTTTTCATTTTCACAAGGGAAAATAGGAAGAAAGCCCCCCAAAATTTGTAACCCCATTTCTTCTGAGTAAGAACATACCCCATATGTGGATGTAAAGTGCTCTGTGGGCGAACTACAATGCTCAGAAGAGAAGGTGCGCAATTGGGCTTTTGAAGAGAAAATTTGTCAGGAATTGAAGGCCATGTGTGTTTACAAAGCCCCCATAGTGACAGAACAATGGACCCCCCAACATGTGATTTTGGAAACTACACCCCTCACGGAATGTAATAAGGGGTACCCCACAGGTGTCTGACAGATTTTTGGAACAGTGGTCCGTGAAAATGAAAAATTTAATTTTTCATTTTCTCAGCCCACTGTTCCAAAGATCTGTCAAATGCCAGTGGGGTGTAAATGCCCACTGCACTCCTTATTAAATTCTGTGAGGGGTGTAGTTTCCAAAATGGGGTCACATGTGGGGGGGTCCACTGTGCTGGCATCACAGGGGGGCTTTGTAAACGCACATGGCCCCTGACTTCCATTCCAAACAAATTCTCTTTCCAATCACTCAATGGCGTCCTTCTCTTCTGAGCATTGTAGTGCACCAGCAGAGCACTTAACATCCACACATGGGGTATTTCCATACTCAGAAGAAATGTGGTTACAAATTTTGGAGGTAATTTTCTCCTCTTACCCCTTGTAAAAATGTAAAATTTGGGGGAAAAACTGCATTTTAGTGACATTTTTTTTTCATTCACACATCCAACTTTAAAAAAAAAAAAAGTCGGCAAACACCTGTGAGGTGTTAAGGCTCACTGTACCCCTTGTTACGTGCCTTGAGAAGTGTAGTTTCCAAAATAGTATGCCATGTGTTTTTTTTTTTGCTGTTCTGGCACCATAGGGGCTTCCTAAATGCAACATGCCCCCCAAAAACCATTTCAGCAAAATTTGCTTTGCAAAAGCCAAATGTGACTCCTCTTCTGAGCATTGTAGTACACCCGCAGAGAATTTTACATCCTAACATGGGGTGTTTTCATACTCAAAAGAGATGGGGTTACAAATTTTGGGGGGCATTTTCTCCCATTACACTTTGTAAAAATTGTAAATTTGGGGAAAAAACTGCACTTAAGTGAATTTTTTTTTTCATTTACACATCTGACTTTAACGAAAAGTCTTCAAACACCTGTGGGGTGTTAAGGCTCACCGGACCCCTTGTTACGTGCCTTGGGGGTGTAGTTTCTAAAATGGTAAGCCATGTGGGGGTTTTTCTGCTGTTCTGGCACCATAGGGGCTTCCTAAATGTGACATGCCCCCCAAAAATCATTTCAGAAAAACTCACTCTCCAAAATCCCACTGTCGCTCCTTCCCTTCTGAGCCCTCTACTGCGCCCGCCGAACACTTTAAATACACATGAGGTATTTCCTTACTCGAGAGAAATTGGGCTACACATTTTTAGAGAATTTTTCTCCTTTTACCCCTTGTAAAAATTCAAAAACTGGGTCTACAAGAACATGCGAGTGTAAAAAATGAAGATTTTGAATTTTCTCCTTAACTTTGCTGCTATTCCTGTGACACCTAAAGGGTTAACAAACTTACTGAATGTCATTTTGAATACTTTGAGGGGTGCAGTTTTTACAATGGTGTCATTTATGGGGTACCGTATTTTTCGCCCTATAGGACGCACCGGCGTATAAGACGCACCCAATTTATAGGTGCAAAATCTAAAAAAATTATGATTTTGAACCCAATAGTGGTCTTCAACCTGCGGACCTCCAGATGTTGCAAAACTACAACTCCCAGCATGCCCGGACAGCCAACGGCTGTCCGGGCATGCTGGGAGTTGTAGTTTTGCAACATCTGGAGGTCGGCAGATCGAAGACCACTGCATAGGAGGTAATACTCACGTGTCCCCGCCGCTCCGGACCCGTCACCGCTGCCCTGGATGTCGCTCCATCGCTGTCGCCGTGTCTCCGTCGCTCCGGAATGTCTCTGCTGCCGGCCGGGTATCCTCGCTCTCCGTCGCCGCCATCACGTCGTTACGCACGCCGACGCACGTACGCGACGACGAGGAAGGAGAGCGCCGGCCATACAGGGGATCCCTGAACCGAGAAGACACCGAGGAGGCAGGTAAGGTCCCTCCCGGTGTCCTGTAAGCACTAACCCGGCTATTCAGTCGGGCTGTTCAAGACCGCCGCGGTGAAATCGCGGCGGTCCCCAACAGCCCGACTGAACAGCCGAGTTAGTGTCACTTTCCCTTCAGACGCGGCGGTCAGCTTTGATTGCCGCATCTGAAGGGTTAATACAGGGCATCACCGCGATCGGTGATGTCCTGTATTAGCCGCGGGTCCCGGCCGTTGATGGCCGCAGGGACCGCCGCGATAGGGGTGTTTTCGCCGTATAAGATGCACCGACTTTTTCCCCCCAGTTTTGGGGAAGAAAAAGTGCGTCTTATACGGCGAAAAATACGGTATTTCTAATATGAAGATCCTTCAAATCCACTTCAAACCTGAACTGGTATATGAAAAATTCTGATTTTGAAAATTTTGTGAAAAATTGGAAAATTGCTGCAAAACTTTGAAGCCCTCTGGTGTCTTCCAAAAGTAAAAACATGTGAATTTTATGATGCCAACATAAAGTGGACATATTGTATTTGTGAATCAAAATATTATTTATTTGGAATGTCTATTTTCCTTACAAGCAGAGAGCTTCAAAGTTCGTAAAATGCTAAATTTTCAATTTTTTCATCAAATTTTGGAATTTTTCACCAAGAAATTATGCAAGTATCGACAAAATTTAACCACTAACATAAAGTAGAATATGTCACGAAAAAACAATCTCGGAATCAGAATGAAAGGTAAAAGCATCCCAGAGTTATTAATGTTTAAAGTGACAGTGGTCAGATGTGCAAAAAAACGCTCTGGTCCTACACTGAAAATTGGTCTGGTCCTTAAGGGGTTAATTTTCATCGGTAACAACATATAAAAAGTTAAGCCTGAGTTCACATAAGGGTCGTGCTCCATTCATTGGGTCCGTTCAGGTGCAGATTTTTTTCTCCACTCCTAAAAAACAGCGGATGCAAGACAGAAACCCGATGGACCCGATTCAAAGTCAATGGGGGACATGTATCAAAGATTTTACCCCTGTTTTCTGTGTATTTTTTTGCGCAAAATTTTGCACAAGCTCTTTTTTTGCGCATTTTTTTGCGCACATTTTGGTAGAGCATGTCCTCCAGATGTGGCCGAATCAGGGTACCTTGGAGTGACCTCTATAGTACCCATGGATTTATTAACTGCGTATTATTCCTTTACACCAAAAATTTTGCCGCAAGAGCTGTTTTTTTTGCGCAAATATAAGCCATCCAGGACTGTACGTAGCGAGATTCTCTAAATCATTGATCCTTGAGTGGATTGAGATTACTATATTTACCCGCAATTTATGAAGCTCATTGCGCTTGATTGATAAATTTAGCGCTTCTGCGCATAATTTAGAATTCGGGAAAAGGGGTAAATTGCTTCTACCATACACAAAATAATGATACATGTCCCCCAATGAAACCAGTTTGTCTGTTGTGCTATGGACCATGCAGGTCCGTCCTTTGAGGCAAGAGCGGAGTTCGCAATGGAACTTCTCTGACGCAGATGTGTATTTCACCTTAGAATTTCTATCTGGCTGAATATTTCCCCTGAAGCGGCCACTACAGGGGAAAGGTAGTATTGCATATTGGCCATTCCAATTAATGGTCAGATAATCTGCTAAGGCTAGGGTCACACCACATTTTTGCCTCCATTTTAATGTCTCTGTCGCAGTCTGTTCAGGTTTGATGTATGCAAAAATAACTTAGTCAACCATGACTTTGTGATTGTCTTACAATCTATATTAGTAGACAGCAATAACACAGTGTGAGCCTAGCCTAGCCAGCTGGAGGCACCCTGAATGGGAAATGCTACCCTAGACTAATATGTAAATGGGTCATCTGGTGCTTGCACGGGCCCATAAAGTGGGTCCCAAGAAGACCCACCTTTTATTACATGATTATCAGAGTACCTGGCCCTTTCTTCTTCCTTAAACCTTGTGGGAGAGGAAATACAGGAAGTTAGGGCAGGACAAGCAGGGCTCTGTGCAGGCTCCTGGCTTGTCAATCATCCTGCTGTGTGAGTCAGGAGCTATCACAGAGACCTGCTTGTCCTTGGTGCACAGAGGCCCAGCTTGTCCTCGGTGCACAGAGCCCCGCTTGTCCTCGGTGTACAGAGCCCCGCTTGTCAACTCACACTTCCTGTATTTGGTCTCCTCACAGAGACACACAGGCAATAGCTGCAGGGACAAGAATATACAATTTTTTTTTGCCAACCAATGTATATTACAAAAATACATATAATGGTATTATCGGTCCCGAACAGCCTGACTGAATAGCCGGGTTAGCGCTTACAGGACACCGGGAGGGACCTTACCTGCCTCCTCGGTGTCTTCTCCGTTCAGGGATCCCCTGTATGGCCGGCGCTCTCCTTCCTCGTCGTCGCGTACGTGCGTCGGCCGAGAGCGAGAATACCCGGCCGGCAGCAGAGACGTTCCAGAGCGACGGGGACACGGCGACAGCGATGGAGCGACATCTAGGGCAGCGTTGACGGGTCCGGAGCGGCGGGGACACGTGAGTATTACCTCCTCCTGCAGCAGTCTTCAACCTGCGGACCTCCAGATGTTGCAAAACTACAACTCCCAGCATGCCCGGACAGCCAACGGCTGTCCGGGCATGCTGGGAGTTGTAGTTTTGCAACATCTGGAGGTCCGCAGGTTGAAGACCACTATTGGGTTCAAAATCTTTATTTTTTTTTTTAGATTTTGCCCCTAAAAATTGGGTGCGTCTTATATGCCGGTGCGTCCTATAGGACGAAAAATACGGTACATACATATATCCATTATACAGACACATACACACATAGGGAAAGATTTATCAAAAGTCTAGACTCTAGAGGAAGAGTGGTGCAAATGCCCATAGCAACCAATCAGATTGCTTCACAGGCCATTTTAAAAATGAAAAAAATAAAATAAATTTAAAAAAAATCGATCTGATTGGTTGCTATGAACATTTGCGGCATTCTTCCTCTACACAGGTTTTGATAAATCTCCCCATTGTTATATATATATATTACGTTATTTTGATGAAAGTCGCCCCGCAGAACAATCTCCACCCCCCCATGGTCCTATTTTTGTTGACCCCTTATAATAAGAGTCCATAATGTTGAAAAACAAAGATAATAATTCTATTTCCTAGGAGAATACAGAAGCCTCCATTGCCGATTGTTCAATCGTAACGCGGAATGTGTGTGAGCACAGGAGAGAAATGCCAGGGCTCTGCGCGGAGATGGGAGCTGCGCGCAACGTTCTGAGTTATGATGTGTTAATGGGCAGCTGAGAATTGTGTATATCGTATAATACAGAGGATTGCTGCTCTTTATTTCAATGAAAAATACCAGAGCCTTCAACACATACTTAACTGGGCGAATGGAGGGGGGGGGGGGGGGGGGAGCCGCTGCCGAGCGCGACTAACCATGCTAAGACCCTTCATTTTCAATCTTTATTTTCTTTTATAACTTAAAGCGTTTTTTTTATTTAATTTAATTTTTTTTTTAGCTGTTTTTACTTCTATAACTTTCAATCATTTTTTGGCCACCCAGTCTCCATTTTTCCCGTAAATTGGGACCAAATAGATCATGATCCCCCCCCCCCGGTTCTATATTTCGGCAATGGGGACAAGTCAAACAAACCTTACTTGTTAGGTAAGAAAACAATCCCCGTCTCGATTTCGTATGGAACAGCAGCTCATTTTTTTTGCGTAGTTACAGACCTAGAAAATGATCCCTCTTTACCACCAGAGAATTAGAGGGGTTGTTCAGCCAAGGGGTTAACCAGCGTTAGAAAAACATTGCCGTTTTCTTCCAAAAAAAGAGCTCCACACCTGTCCTCAGGATGGATGGGGTATTGCATCTTGGCTCCTTTTACTTTAATAAAAAGGAGCTGCAAAACCAAACACAAACCGAGGACAAGAGAGGTGATGTTTAGGAATAAAAGCAGCTATGTTTATTTATTTTCTGATCCTGATAAACCCCTTTAAACAAAAAAAAAAAAGGGTATACTCACCTGCCCAGCCCCCTGCCGATGCTGTTCCGATGGTGGTTGGTCCCCAATGATCAGCATTTACTAGTCCACGCTGCCCCCACAGTTACCGTAGTCACTGGATAAGACAGATTAACGCTGCAAGAAGTGACTGGTCCTGGATGGGGACCAGAAAGAAGTGAGCAGTGGGGAATGTGACAGGTGAGTATCCCTTCTTTTTCTTAAATTGGGTGTTCAGTTTATATTTATGTATAATTCTGCTCAGGCTGGTGAAAAATAGAAAAAAATAACTATAATCCCCTTCCCTGCAATATATGGGAGACATAAGGACAGTATATAGGAGGCAGGAGGGACAATATATAGGAGACATAAGGACAGTATGTAGGAGGCATGAGGGACAATATATAGGAGACATAAGGACAGTATATAGGAGGCATGAGGGACAATATATAGGAGACACAAGGACAGTATATAGGAGGCATGAGGGACAATATATAGGAGACATAAGGACAGTATATAGGAGGCAGGAGGGACAATATATAGGAGACATAAGGACAGTATGTAGGAGGCATGAGGGACAATATATAGGAGACATAAGGACAGTATGTAGGAGGCATGAGGGACAATATATAGGAGACATAAGGACAGTATATAGGAGACATGAGGGACAATATATGGGAGACATAAGGACAGTATATAGGAAGCATGAGGGACAATATATGAGAGACATAAGGACAGTATATAGGAGGCAGGAGGGACAATATATAGGAGACATAAGGTCAGTATATAGGAGGCATGAGGGACAATATATGGGAGACATAACGACAGTATATAGGAGGCAGGAGGGGCAATATATAGGAGACATAAGGACAGTATATAGGAGGCAGGAGGGACAATATATAGGAGACATTAGGACAGTATTTAGGAGGCAGGAGGGGCAATATATAGGAGACATAAGGACAGTATATAGGAGGCAGAAGGGACAATATATGGGAGACATGAGGACAGTATATAGGAGGCATGAGGGACAATATATGGGAGACATAAGGACAGTATATAGGAGGCATGAGGGACAATATATGGGAGACATAAGGACAGTATATAGGAGGCATGAGGGACAATATATGGGAGACATAAGGACAGTATATAGGAGGCATGAGGGACAATATATAGGAGACATAAGGACAGTATATAGGATATAGGAGGCAGGAGGGGCAATATATAGGAGACATAAGGACAGTATATAGGAGGCAGAAGGGACAATATATGGGAGACATAAGGACAGTATATAGGAGGCATGAGGGACAATATGAGAGACATAAGGACAGTATATGGGAGGCAGGAGGGACAATATATAGGAGACATAAGGACAGTATATAGGAGGCAGGAGGGACAATACATAGGAGACATAAGGACAGTATATAGGAGGCAGGAGGGACAATATATAGGAGACATAAGGTCAGTATATAGGAGGCATGAGGGACAATATGAGAGACATAAGGACAGTATATAGGAGGCAGGAGGGACAATATATAGGAGACATAAGGACAGTATATAGGAGGCATGAGGGACAATATATGGGATACATAAGGACAGTATATAGGAGACATGAGGGACAATATATGGGAGACATAAGGACAGTATATAGGAGGCATGAGGGACAATATATGGGAGACATAAGGACAGTATATAGGAGGCATGAGGGACAATATATAGGAGACATAAGGACAGTATATAGGAGGCATGAGGGACAATATATAGGAGACATAAGGACAGTATATAGGAGGCATGAGGGGCAATATATAGGAGACATAAGGACAGTATATAGGAGGCAGGAGGGACAATATATAGGAGACATAAGGACAGTATATAGGAGGCAGGAGGGACAATATATGGGAGACATAAGGACAGTATATAGGAGGCAGGAGGGACAATATATAGGAGACATAAGGACAGTATATAGGAGTCATGAGGGACAATATATAGGAGACATGAGGACAGTATATAGGAGGCAGGAGGGACAATATAAAGGAGACATGAGGACAGTATATAGGAGGCAGGAGGGACAATATATAGGAGACATAAGGACAGTATATGAGGCGGGAGGGACAATATATAGGAGACATAAGGACAGTATATAGGAGGCGGGAGGGGCAATATATAGGAGACATAAGGACAGTATATAGGAGGCATGAGGGACAATATATGGGAGACATAAGGACAGTATATAGGAGGCAGGAGGGACAATATATAGGAGACATAAGGACAGTATATAGGAGGCAGGAGGGACAATATATAGGAGACATAAGGACAGTATGTAGGAGGGACAATATATAGGAGACATAAGGACAGTATATAGGAGGCATGAGGGACAATATATGGGAGACACAAGGACAGTATATAGGAGTCATGAGGGACAATATATGGGAGACATAAGGACAGTATATAGGAGGCATGAGGGACAATATGAGAGACATAAGGACAGTATATAGGAGGCATGAGGGACAATATATAGGAGACATAAGGACAGTATATAGGAGGCATGAGGGACAATATGAGAGACATAAGGACAGTATATAGGAGGCAGGAGGGACAATATATAGGAGACATAAGGACAGTATATAGGAGGCAGGAGGGACAATATATAGGAGACATAAGGACAGTATATAGGAGACATAAGGACAGTATATAGGAGGCATGAGGGACAATATATAGGAGACATAAGGACAGTATATAGGAGGCAGGAGGCACAGCATATGGGAGACATTTGGTGCAGTATGTGAGAGATATGAAGACTTGAATATGGGAGTAATAATGCTCAGTATATGGGAGTAATAATGCTCAGTATATGGGAGTAATAATGCTCAGTATATGGGCGTAATAATGCTCAGTATATGGGAGACATGAGGCACCGCTTACCATACGGGATATTAAAGTTATATTTTAATAGTTTGGACAATGTGGTTATGCCAATAGTGTTTAATTTTATTTATATTTTATATTTAAAAATTTTTTTTTTAGATTTTAAATAAACATTTTAATTTATTTACACTTTACAAGTCCCCACAGGGGCTATTTTATGTAATCATTAGGTTGCATTTATAGAGCAATGCTGTGCTATTATGCTATTACTGCTCAGTTTGATTTGTGTTCTGCCCGTAGAGTCTGCGGAGTCAGGATCTATCAAAAGATTGGCGAGGGACCTGCACGGGGAACTTTAGAAGGACTAAAGTTAGGATTGGACCCCCGCAGTCAAGTTGCAGGGGTGCCGATTGGAAGGTAAGAGATGCTATTGTCAAAAACCTCTTAAATGCCATGATCACTGCATTTAAGAGGTTAAAGAGGTACTCCGGTGGAAAACAATATTTATCAAATCATCTGGTGCAAGAAAGTTAAACAGATTTGAAAATTTCTTCTTAAATCTTAATTCTTCCAGTACATATCAGCTGCTGTATACTCCAGAGGAAGTTGTGTAGTTCTTTCCAGTCTGACCACAGTGCTCTCTGCTGACACCTCTGTCCATGTCAGGAAGCAAATCCCCATAGCAAACCTCTCCTGCTCTGGACAGTTCCTGACATGGACAGAGGTGTCAGCAGAGAGCACTTTGGTCAGACAGAAAAGTACTACACAACTTCCTGTGGAGCATACAGCTGCTTATAAGTACTGTGAGGATTATGATTTTTAAATAGAAGTAATTTAAAAATCTTTTTAACTTTCTGGCACCAGTTGATTAACAAAAACTAAAATGTTTTCCACCGGAGTACCCCCTTTTAATGATCACCATGATACGTGATATTGGTCATTTACTGTGAGTGGCGGCTACTGATAGCAGCTCAGCTCCTGTGCGCTAAGGACCAGGCAGCAGCGCCAGCGACGTACATTTACGTCATATGTCCTCTAGGGGTTAAACCACCTGTTGCCTTCACCTATACTTGCTGGCTCCACATACCACCCGAATGTTAATTCCTGCAGGGGCCAAGCGTCTGCCCAAGTAACACATAAGTCCTATTAGTCTCTGTTCACATTCCAATGCAGAATTCCGCATGGAAATTCCAAAGTGTGAACATGGCCTCAGGGTACCACAAGCAATGAACAGACAATGGGACTTGGCTGAAGTAATCCACATACTGTCTATCTCAGACTTTACTACATTAATTCGATTTTGTAAAAAAAAAAAAAAAAATATTCTTAAAGGGGTGTTCCAGCTTTATATTTCTTTCCCCCTATAAGGACAGGGGATAAGATGTATAATCGCAGGAGTCCCGCCACTGGGTCCCCCGTGATCTTGGTGCAGCCCCCTGCATTCTGTGCCTTCGAGTCTGAGACGTGACGTCACGGCCACGCCCCCTACATTCATGTCTATGGGAGGGCGTGGCCGTGATGTCACGTCTTGGAATCGGAGGCAGCGCCCGGCACAGAATGTCGGGGGCTGCACAGAGATCGTGTGGACCTTTTGGATAGAGGATAAGATGTATAAAGCCGGAATACCCCTTTAACTTGTGAAGGTATTTCATCTCCATGATGGGGAGAGAATTTTTATATTTCAGGCCTGGATGTATTCTGTAGGGACTCAGACATAATATTGTGATGGGAAAAATACCAGTCCTGGTGCAGAATAAACAGCTATAATCCGTAAGGTTTCTCGGAAGCTGTTCCCACACTCATATTTCTGGCTCTTGTTCATATATATATATATATATATATATATATATATATATATATATACATATATATATACATACATATATATATATATATATATATATATATATATATATATATATCTCCGCTTCGGCACTCCAGTCATCCGGTGCATGGAGTGAACTCTGCTCCATTCAGGATGACTGGCGACGACAGCCACCATGCCCACTCCATTCATGTCTATGGGAGGAGGCGTGATGGCTACGTAGTAGCCATCACGCCCCCTCCCATAGACATGAATGGTGGGGGCGTGGCATAACGTCCCGAACACGGAAGCTATCCTTTGAATAGGGGATAAGATGTTTTCCGGTGAAGTACCCCTTTAACCTAATTAATTTTCACATCAAAGTTAAAGGTTTTTTTTTTTTAAATCAACTGGTGTCAGAAAGTTAAACAGATTTGTAAATTACTTCTGTGACGGACTGACTCCGCCAAAAGTGACTTCTCCTTCCGGATGACAAGCCCCAGCATATCACAGGCAATATCCCCAGGCAGAACTAGAGATTATTGCATCCTTGTACCCAAAGATCCAGGCAACACCAGTCTACAGGTATAAAACCAGAACTCTTTATTGTGGGACAAGTGTCTTCTTTTATAGGAAGGACATCACAGGGGGAAGGGTCAGTAAAGACAATACAGGTGACAGTGAGTCTGGGAGATAATCCAATAAAGTTGATTAGCTCTCCCTATACAGTGCCTTGAGTGCAAAAGGTGGAGGTGTGCAGAAAGTGTATGAAAACAGAAAGTAAAAGTATTTTAACTCTGAACTTTATGTCACTGGACAACATCAACTGAGGGGTACAAATAGTGATGTCCTAAAGTCCATCCAGGTAGATAGGGTGACTCTAGAATCCGTCACAACTTCTATAAAAAATTTTTTTTTAATACTTCCAGTACTTATTAGCTGCTGAATACTACAGAGGAAATTCTTTTCTTTTTGGAACACAGAGTTCTCTGCTGACATCACGAGCACAGTGCTCTCTGCTGACATCTCTGTTCATTTTAGGAACTGTCCAGAGCAGCATATGTTCGCTATGGGGATTTTCTCCTACTCTGGACAGTTCTTAAAATGGACAGAGATGTCAGCAGAGAGCACTGTGGTCATGATGTCAGCAGAGAGCTCTGTGTTCCAAAAAGAAAAGAATTTCCTCTGTAGTATTCAGCAGCTAATAAGTACAAGAAGGATTAAGATTTTTTAATAGAAGTAATTTACAAATCTGTTTAACTTTCTGGCACCAGTTTATTTAAATAAATAAAGTTTTCCACCGGAGTACCCCTTTAATATAAAATAAACCCCATCTTCCTTGAATTTCAAAGGAACGAAGCAAGAGCACTCCCGTAATTTTTCTTTTCTTTCTCTGCATTTTTATTATATAATTGCCAGAAAAAGTCCTGCTTATCATGTAACTTGTTTATGTTTTTTTTTTTTTTAGCAGATTCCTACTCTACATGTTTAATCACTAATGTTCAGTATTACCCGAACTAGTGGTTGTAGACTAGCCTCCTATAATGTCTCCATACACAGCACACACACAGAAGATCCTGCTCTCCCATGTTACCATACATACCCTAAGAAGCAGCAGCAGCATGGACGACATTATAGAGCAGTAGTGAATAGTCTAAGCGGTAAATCAAGTCCTGGGTGAGATCTATTACTTACAGTTAGCTTGTGTAGACTCTTTGCCATCTCTGTGTCTCTGTCTACCTCTGAATTCACTTCTCCTCGACGTCATCCTGTCTCTTCATCTCTCCATAGACTGGAATGAGCAGTATGTAACCTGATCTCTCAGTAAGGTCTTAGTCCCTCTTGTAAAACACAAGATAAAATTTAGCTGTTTTTTTTCAGAGTGAATGAAAGTTTAAAGGTAGGAGGTCTGATAAGAGGAGAAAGAAGAACTTTTCTCTATTTATTTTTTACAACGTTTCTTACATTTTCTTGTTTTATTGATTTATGCAAAGTTTCTTGAAATGCCAGTGACCATTTAAGACTTTTGAATTTTGAAGTATAGCCTCCAGGGGTCAGACTTGTTTTTTTCAGAGTATCCCACAGATGCTTGACCAGATTGAGATCTGAGGGATTTGTAGGCCAGGTCAACCTTTAACTCTTTGTCATGTTCTCCAAACTTATCCTGAACAATTCTGCTGTGAGAGATCACAACTATTATTGAGAACTGTTACCAAAAGGGAGGGACTTATGGTATATGTCAAAGCAACATTCACTTGAATGAGTGGACCTAAGGTTTCCAAATACAGTAGTCCCTCAAGTTACAATATTAATTGGTTCCTGGACTACCATTGTATGTTGAAACCATTGTATGTTGAGACCAGAACTCTATGGAAACCTGGTAATTGGTTCTAAAGGCATCAAAATGTCATCCAAAAATAGGAAAAAGTGAGGATTAAAGAAAAATAAGTAGATAACTAATACAGATAAAGAAAGTCCTTACATATAAAAGTAACAAAGATCTGCTGGGAGCTGTAATCACTGTCTATGTCAGTGTTTCCCAAGCATGGAGCCTCCAGTTGTTGCAAAACTACAACTCCTAGCATGCCCGGACAGCCAAAGGCTGTCCGGGCATGCTTGGAGTTGTAGTTTTGCAACAGCTGGGGGCACCCTGCTTGGGAAACACTGGTTTATGTAGAGGACAGGAGCTTCTTCGGGGTCCTGTACAGTACACACAGTGGAGCAGCTAATCCTGGTACAGGTAAAGAGTACAGAACATGTAATACCTCCCTGTACTGTAGGAGGCGCTACCAGACATCAGTCAGTGCATACGCTTCAGTAATACAGGTAAAGAGTACAGAACATGTAATACCTCCCTGTACTGTAGGGGGCGCTACCAGACATCAGTCAGTGCATACACTTCAATAATACAGGTAAAGTGTAAAGAACATGTAATACCTCCCTGTACTGTAGGGGGTGCTACCAGACACCAGTCAGTGCATACACTTCAATAATACAGGTAAATTGTACAGAACATGTAATACCTCCCTGTACTGTAGGGGGTGCTACCAGACATCAGTCAGTGCATACGCTTCAGTAATACAGGTAAAGAGTACAGAACATGTAATACCTCCCTGTACTGTAGGGGGCGCTACCAGACATCAGTCAGTGCATACACTTCAATAATACAGGTAAAGTGTACAGAACATGTAATACCTCCCTGTACTGTAGGGGGCGCTACCAGACATCAGTCAGTGCATACGCTTCAGTAATACAGGTAAAGAGTACAGAACATGTAATACCTCCCTTTAATGTAGGGGGCGCTCAGACATCAGTCAGTGCATACACTTCAATAATACAGGTAAAGTGTAAAGAACATGTAATACCTCCCTGTACTGTAGGGGGCGCTACCAGACACCAGTCAGTGCATACACTTCAATAATACAGGTAAAGTGTACAGAACATGTAATACTTCCCTGTACTGTAGGGGGCGCTACCAGACATCAGTCAGTGCATACACTTCAATAATACAGGTAAAGTGTACAGAACATGTAATACCTCCCTGTACTGTAGGAGGCGCTACCAGACATCAGTCAGTGCATACGCTTCAGTAATACAGGTAAAGAGTACAGAACATGTAATACCTCCCTGTACTGTAGGGGGCGCTACCAGACATCAGTCAGTGCATACACTTCAATAATATAGGTAAAGTGTACAGAACATGTAATACCTCCCTGTACTGTAGGGGGTGCTACCAGACACCAGTCAGTGCATACACTTCAGTAATACAGGGGTTTTACCAGTGAATGCCCATTCTGATTGGTCGGTTCTTCCGGCCATTGACAAGTTTCACAGATCTGGACTGTCTGTACATTGTATGTTGAGTCTGGTTTCAACTTACAATGGTCCAGAAAAGACCATTGTATGTTGAAACTATTATATGTTGAGGCCATTGTAAGTTGAGGGATCACTGTAGAACAATGTCCTAAATACCATACTGCTTTGGCCAACTTTCCTTCTTCCCATATTATGGCTTCCTGCTGCCATCTTATACCCCGGTAAACAAAGTACAAACCCCTGGGCATCCAAATGATGTAAAAGAAAATTCAAGATGCATTAGACCAGACCATCTTCTTCTCTTGAGCTATGATTTAAAGGGGTACTCCATTGATAGACATCTTATCTCCTACCCAAAGGATAGAGAATATGATGTCTGATCGCGGGGTCCAACTTCTGCCCCTCCCTCCACGATCTCCTGTTCTAACCAAACGTCGGGTTCCCGCAGCAGTGGCTGTGAGGCCAAGGGCACGCCCCCTCATGATGTCACACCACGCCCCGCCCCCTCCATTCATGCCTATAGGAGGGGGCGTGTCGGACGATATACACTTTTATTATAGATAACAGGCAACGCATTTAACTTGGACCTTCCATGAGTAACAACACAAACATAACCAACTTACAGTGGGGAAAAAAAGTATTTAGTCAGCCACCAATTGTGCAGGTTCTCCCACTTAAAAAGATGAGAGGCTGTAATTTTCATCATAGGTTATAACCTCAACTATGAGAGACATAGTGAGAGAAAAAAAAAATCCATAAAATCACATTGTCTGATTTTGTAAGAATTTTTTTTGCAAATTATGGTGGAAAATAAGTATTTGGTCAATAACGAACAAGCAAGATTTCTGTCTCTCACAGACCTGTAACTTCTTCTTTAAGAGTCTCCTCTGTCCTCCACTCGTTACCTGTATTAATGGCTCCTGTTTGAACTTGTTATCAGTATAAAAGACACCTGTCCACAACCTCAAACAGTCACACTCCAAACTCCACTATGGACAAGACCAAAGAGCCGTCGAAGGACACCAGAAACAAAATTGTAGACCTGCACCAGGTTGGAAAGACTGAATCTGCAATAGGCAAGCAGCTGTGTGTGAGGAAATCAACTGTGGGAGCAATTATTAGAAAATGGAAGACATACAAGACCACTGATAATCTCCCTCGATCTGAAGCTCCTCGCAAGATCTCACCCCGTAGTGTCAAATTTTCCTAATATCCGTTTTAACCTGTTATCGCCCGTTATTAATAACGGCCGTTATTTTGTGACGGGTGATGGTAACGGGAGAATTAGTGCATGCACTATTTCTCCCGTTCATTCTCCCGTTGCAAAATAACGGCCGTTATTAATAACGGGCGATAACAGGTTAAAACGGCTATTAGAATAATCCCATAGACTATAATGGGATTTTCTAACGGCCGTATAGGATTTTGTAACTGCCGTTTTACAGCCGATTTTCAGACGGAACTTCCAAAGGATCTTTAAAACGGAGTAATTTTGTAGTGTGAAAGGGGCCTAACAGAAAACGTTTGACCTCTGTCATGGCCAACAAAGGGGATATAACAAAGTATTGAGATGAACTTTTGTTATTGACCAAATACTTATATTCCACCATAATTTGCAAATTCTTTAAAAATCATATAATGTGAATTTATGGATTTTTTTCTCATTTTGTCTCTTAGTTGAGGTTATAACCTATGATGGAAATTACAGCCTCTCATCTTTATAAGTGGGAGAACTTGCACAATTGATATAGATTTTATAGATTATATTTCCATCATTTACACTTTCAAAATAACAGAAAACAAAAAAATGGTGTCTGCAAAAGTTTGGGCCCCCTGCAGAGTTAATATCTTGTACTGCCCCCTTTGGCAAGTATCACAGCTTGTAAATGCTTTTTGTTGCCAGCCAAGAGTCTTTCAATTCTTGTTTGAGGTCTCTTTGCCCATTCTTCCTTACAAAAGTCTTCCAGTTCTTTGAGATTTCTGGGCTGTCTGTCATGCACTGCTCTTTTAAGGTCTATCCATAGATTTTCAATAATGTTGAGGTCAGGAGATTGCAAAACCTTCAGTTTACGCCTCTTGATGAAATCTTTCTGGAGGGATTATGCAGTCAAACGTGGGTTTTGAATTGATTTTCTTACAATCCTGCAAGCTGTTCTGTCTGATATTTTTCTTGGTCTTCCAGATCTTGCTTTAACTTCCACTGTTCCTGATGACTGCCATTTCTTAATTACATTCCGAACAGAGGATATTGACATCTGAAAATGTTTTGCTATCTTCTTATAGCCTTCTCCAGCTTTGTGAGAGTCAACTATTTTCAGTTTCAGATTTCTAGACAACTGCTTAGAAGAACCCGTGGTGCTGGTTGTTGGGGCAAGGTCAGATGAGTCTGGGCATTTAAAACCTTTGAGATTGACATCACCTGGTCTTCCCAGATGATGATTGAGAACAATCCATGACACTGGCAGGTCTCAGCTTTGCAAAGGGGGCAGTGCATGCTATTAATTCTGCAGGGTGCCCAAACTTTTGCAGATGCCATTTTTTTGTTTCTGTTATTTTGAAAGTGTAAATGATGGAAATAAAATCTAACTTTTGGTGACATATTATAAGAATGTCTAATCTGTAATTTGATGCCTTCTGGAGATTTTTCCATCTTTCCTTGGCTTCTTTATGCACATTAATACTAATTTTTACCTGGGGTGCCCAAACTTTTGATCCCGACTGTACATGGACTGAAACACGTTGCCTGTTATCTATCTGTAATCAAAGTTTTTTTTTACCAGTCACAAGCAATTTATGGTATTTCCATACATGTGGGAATTGGAATATGGAACCTTCAACCAAGGGGCACCCATAGACCCCCAGTGTCCCTACAACCCAATCCTGGTTGTGATTTGCTGTACTTTCTGGATTCCCTGCCTTCTGTAAAGGGGTTGACAGACATCACTGGGATGAGGAAAAGTTAAACAGATTTGTAAATTACTTCTATTAAAAAAAATTCTTAATCCTTCCAGTACTTATTAGCTGCTGAATACTACAGAGGAAATTCTTTTCTTTTTGGAACACAGAGCTCTCTGCTGACATCATGACCACAGTGCTCTCTGCTGACATCTCTGTCCATTTTAGGAACTGTCCAGAGTAAATGGAAATCCCCATAGCAAACATATGCTGCTCTGGACAGTTCCTAAAATGGACAGAGATGTCAGCAGAGAGCACTGTGCTCGTGATGTCAGCAGAGAGCTCTGTGTTCCAAAAAGAAAATAATTTCCTCTGTAGTATTGAGCAGCTAATAAGTACTGGAAGGATTAAGATTTTTTAATAGAAGTCATTTACAAATCTGTTTAACCTTCTGGCACCAGTTGATTTAAAAAAAAAAAGTTTTCCACCGGAGTACCCCTTTAGAGTGGAATATGCTCTGACATTTTGGAGTAGGTCCTGGTAGGGAGAAGTGTTCCTTTATCCTTCTGTAGAAACCAATGGAATGTGTGAAGGGAACATTGTAGTATTGCCAAGATATCAGAGTTTAACAGGATTGTCCCGAATGCGCCGCGCACGCAGCTTGTCCTTCTTCTGCCTGTTGTGGGCAGCAAAATGTTCCATTATAAACCTTACTACAGAAAAAAGAGGGAAGAAATGGAAAACACAGGTTATTTGTGTGGAAGAAAAGGCCATACTGGCTAAAGTTTAGGAAGAAGTGTTCATTGAGATCTTTCTACTAGAAAATACAATGCTTTTCCTTACACACTTAAAGGGGTACTCCAGTGGAAAGCATTTTTTTTAAAATCAACCGGTGCCAGAAAGTTATACAGATTTGTAAATGACTTCTATATAAAAAAAAAAAAATCTTAATCCTTCCAGTACTCCTCAGCTGCTGTATTCTCCCCAGGAAGTTGTGTAGCTCTTTTTTATTTATTTATTTATTTTCAGTCTGACCACAGTGCTCTCTGCTGACACCACTGTCCATGTCAGGAACTGTCCAGAGCAGGAGAGGTTGCCTATGGGAGTTTGCTTCAGCTCTGGACAGTTCCTGACATGGACAGAAGTGTCAGCAGAGAGCATTGTGGTCAGACAGAAAATAAATTCAAAAAGAAAAGAACTTTCTCTGGAGCATACAGCAGCTGATAAGTACTGGAAGGATTAAGATTTTTAATAGAAGTAATTTACAAATCTGTTTAACTTTCTGGCACCAGTTGATTTAAAAAACAAAAACAAAACTGGAGTATTCCTTTAACATACATATATATGTTTTCCATTTATTTTCCACCGGAGTACCTCTTTAAAGGGGCACTCCGGCCCTGAGACATCCGCCCCCGTATGACGTCACCCCCTGTGTGATATCACGATACTCCGGCCCCATGGTCGCAACCTGGCTGTTTGTGAGCTGGCACCGCAGCTTGCAGCTCAAACAGGTGGGTGGCGAATGCAAGATTGCAGGGGTCCCCAGCGGCGAGACCCCCACAGTGAGACATCTTATCCCCTGTTCTTATCCCCTATCCGAACGCTGGGACCCCCTGTGATCTCCTGTACGGGGCGGCTCTCCAGTGCAGGGGGTGTGCCAGCCGCAGCATGACGTTGCGGCCAGCACGCCTCCTCCATACATCCCCCATAGAACTGTATGGGGACGGGGAGGAGACGGGGCGTCACCGTTGACCTCTAGGTAGACGCTACGCGCCTTAGCGCTCACCATGAGCGATTATGGCGGCTCCCCATTAGGGAGATCGGGGGGGGGGGGTCTCAGCGGTCGGACGCCCCGCGATCAAACACTTATCCCCTATCCTGTGGATAGGGGATAAGTGTAATGCAGCTGCAGTTGTCCTTTAAGCAGATTTGTAAATTACTTCTATTAAAAAATCTTAATCCTTCCAGTACTTATTAGCTGCTGAATATTACAGAGGAATACTACAGCTGCTAATAAGTACTGGAAGGGTAAAGATTTTTTAATAGAAGTCATTTACAAATCTGTTTAACTTTTTGTCACCAGTTGATTTAAAAAAAAGATTTCCACCGGAGTACTCCTTTAAGTTCCGAACGCTGGCCAGTGGAGTACCCTTTTAAGGGTTACTCTGCAGCTCAGCGTTTGGAACAAACGGCTGTCATGCCCCCTCCCACAGTCTTGCATTGAGGGGGCGGACGTGATGTCATGAAGGGGCAGGGCTAACACATCACGAGCTCCCAGCGCCAGCTCCAGCGTTCAGAACAGTTTGTTCCAAACGCTGAGCAGCGGAGAATCCCTGTAAGCCCAAATATATCACAGCTGGTATCATTTAACCAGTTTCTCACCTGACTAGGACACTTTAAAGGGGTACTCCAGTGAAAATCTTTTTTCTTTTAAATTAACTGGTGACAGAAAGTTAAACATATTTGTAAATTACTTCTATTAAAAAATCTTAATCCTTCCAGTACTTATTAGCTGTTTAATGCTACAGAGGAAATTCCTTTCTTTTTGGAACACTGATGACATCACAAGCACAGTGCTCTCTGCTGACATCTCTGTCCATTTTAGCAACCATACATAGCAGATGTATGCTAAGGGCAGCATGGTGGCTCAGTGGTTAGCACTGCTGCCTTGCAGTGCTGGGCACTTGGGTTCAAATCCCACTAAGGACAACAATAAATAAAGCATTATTGTTATTATAATAACCTCAGCAGAGAGAACTGTGGTCGTGATGTCATCAGAGAGCATTCCAAAGAGAAAAGAATTTCCTCTGTAGTATTCAGCAGCTAATAAGTACAGGAAGGATTAAGATTTTTTAATAGAAGTAATTTACAAATATGTTTAACTTTCTGCCACCAGTTGATTTAAAAGAAAAAAGGTTTTCACCGGAGTACTCCTTTAATATACTTTGTTAAATAAGGTTTTATTTTATTAATTTATTAAATTTTTTTTTAAAAATGAGAAAAATGAGTGTTGTGTATAGAGTTGTATGGTCACCGTGATGAAAGATGTGCGCCTGGACCCATTGATGTACATTAGGCAACTTGTACAGAGACAAAAATGACACGGACAATTAAAACAAGGATAGACTATGAGTAGACATAACATGGCCCAGAATGTATCCGAGGACGGAGCGTAACATGGGGGTTGATGTTCCAGAACAGTTACAAGAAGGGAGATTGGCCATTGTTATCTTCGCTACAATCATGTAGAGGAACGGCATCCAGTGGTGCTTCCCCGCACCTCTATAGGGGTCCTCCCTACATTGCATTTAAAGAATTTCTCAGTTATCAACATTGGTTTATTTCCAACATAAACATCCCAAATATGGTGGAAGATGATACAATCAATGTGTTCAGGCTTATAGGATTTCTTCTGTATATAACGATCACTCTTCCATTGGAAATATACAGAAATTAAAGGAGTACTCTGGGCGAAAACTGTTTTTTTTTAAATATTTTTATTTTTATTTTAAATCAACTGGTGGCAGAAAGTTTTAGAAAGATTTTTGAATTACTTCTATTTAAAAATCTTAAAGGGGTATTCCAGGAAAAAACTTATATATATATATATATATATATATATATATATATATATATATATATATATATATATATAATCTCAACTTTCTCCAGAAAGTTAAACAGATTTGTAAATTACTTCTATTAAAAAATCTTAATCCTTTCAGTACTTATGAGCTTCTGAAGTTAAGGTTGTTCTTTTCTGTCTAAATCCTCTCTGATGACACGCGTCTCGGGAAACGCCCAGTTTAGAAGCAAATCCCCATAGCAAACCTCTTCTAAACTGGGCGTTTCCCGAGACATGTGTCATCAGAGAGGATTTAGACAGAAAATAACAACCTTAATTTCAGAAGCTTATAAGTACTGAAAGGATTAAGAGTTTTTAATAGAAGTAATTTACAAATCTGTTTAACTTTCTAGAGCCAGCTGTATGCTCCAGAGGAAGTTGTGTAGTTCTTTCCAGTCTGACCACAGTGCTCTCTGCTGACACCTCTTTCCATGTCAGGAACTGTCCAGAGCGCGAACAAATGCCCATAGCAAACCTCTCCTGCTACGGACAGTTCCTGACATGAACAGAGGAGGCAGCAGAGAGCACTGTGGTCAGACTGGAAAGAACTACACAACTACCTGTGTTCTGTTTGTCCACAGTGCTCTCTGCTGACACCTCTGTCCTTGACAGGAACTGTCCATACAGGAGAGGTTTGCTATGGCGATTTTCTCCTGCTCTGGACAGTTCTTGACATGGACAGAGGTGTCAGCAGAGAGAACTCTGGTCAGACTGAAAATAACTACACAACTTCCTCTGGAGCATACAGCAGCTGATAAGTACTGGAAGGATTACGATTTTTAAACAGAAGTAATTTACAAATCTGTATAACTTTCTGGCACCTCTTGATTTTTCCCACCGGAGTACCCCTTTAAGCAACAATAGAAATGTGATGCTCCATTTCTCCTCCCTGAGGTGCAGTTGATCAGACATGACAACCACCACCAGGGCCCCATTCAGGGTGTTAGTGTAATAAAAAGGCCCCACAGGCCAGATGCAGTGCGGCTCATATAACTTTAAAAGCTCAAACAGATCCAAGGGACAGGCCCATAACACCCCTAAAACTACAGGGCCCCAGGAAACAGGGTCTTCCATGGGTGCTCATGGTAAAGATGCTTTGGCTGCTATCAGGGCTCAAGTCT
Organism: Hyla sarda; assembly: GCF_029499605.1. Lineage (NCBI taxonomy): Eukaryota > Metazoa > Chordata > Amphibia > Anura > Hylidae > Hyla > Hyla sarda. The sequence goes on along the minus strand of NC_079200.1, from coordinate 15,282,670 downwards.
TGCAGGAACCAATGGGAACTGAGTTCCTGCACTTTTTCACAATAGGAACACTATTCCCATTAGCAAGAGTCCTGCAGGAACAGCCCTTGAGTGGAAATCCCGGGAGAGTTCCTTCACTTTTTTTTCCCCAGGACTTGACCTTTGACAGAGGAGGCCTTGTCTTGGTTGGTTCCATTCCATTTTCTATTGGTAAGAAACTCTCAGATCTCCTCTCTCCAGGGAACTAATGGAAGGAGGGGGGGGGGGGGGGGGTACTGACCAATGGGTCATCAAAAGGGGAATAATCACCAGACCGTACTCTTCTGGGGGGCAAAATCAGATGCCATTATAGTAGGTCCGTATGGATATTTATTTTGAAGCCCCCTATCTTCTATGTACGCCACTTGACCCTTCCCTCTTCCCCCTCCCCCAAAGTGATGTGATGAACACATGACCCCCCCCCCTGATGTCGTCCCCCTCTGATGTCGTCCCCTCTGATGTCGTCCCCCTCTGATGGGCTGTGCCGGCGCGGTCACTAGCCATGTGCAGTAGTCAGTGAAGAGAGTTCCAGACAATCTGGACAGGCTAAACATTTGTATCAGGTAGAAAGACTTTTCATGTCACCTTGTACATTTCTATCTTCCATTGAACCTGTACTATCCCCCAGACCACCTTTCCTCCCCCTTAAAGGGGTACTCCGCTGCTCAGCGTTTGGAACAAACTGTTCCGAACGCTGGAGCCGGGAGCCCATGTTCTGAACGTTGGAGGCGGCGCCCCCTCCCATAGACTTGCATTGAGGGGGTGGGGCGTGACATTATGAGGGGGCGGGGCTATGACATCATGAGCTCCCGATGCCGTTTCCAACGTTCAGAACAGTTTGTTCCAAACGCTGAGCAGCGGAGTACCCCTTTAATTGATGCAGATGTGAATATCAACTTATCTGCTTAAATAGTCACTGTTAGAATCAAAACTTTTGTTGTACATCTCAGCAAAACATTCTGCAACCTTTCTAATGTACTTTATAAAAATGTTATGACCATTTAGTAGGAATCATGGCTTATAAAAAAAAAGATCACTAGGGGTCCCCATACTATCCAGAGCATAATCCTGCCAGACTGCAACATCATCTTTGTCCCAAGTAAGTAAAGACGACACTAGCACTCCCCTGTGCTCACTCCTGTCCTATCAAACTGCAGCATGAAAACAGTAAGAAAAAGGGGGTTACAGAGCAGCCTGCTGTGATTGGATGAAGAGACCCAGCACAGCAGACTCAGATAGGAAGTGAATGCATGGTGAGTTAGGGCGGGCACAGTGCTTGCCTCAGACACGCCCCTTCTTGAGCAGTGCATGTCAGAATGAGTGAGCAGTGGAACAGAGGGATTTGTGAGCTAAATACAGAAGCCAGACACATAAAAAAAAAAACATGTAAAGAATCTTCACGACCTAGTGAGTAATATATAGAGGCATTTTTTTAAATTATTTTAGAAGTTTTATTCACTGTTCCCAGAATTTTTTTTTAACATTTATTAGACTGGGTTCACACCACGTTTTTACAATACGGATCCTATATCAGGTTTTTGATTAAAAAAAAAACTGATTCCTCAAAGCCTCACTAAACTGTATCAAAACTTGTGTACAAATTTTTATCTGTCTACGGTCTGAAAAATGGTGTCCGGTTACATCCGTTTTTTAAGAAAAAACTAAACGTTTTTAACTTTTCACTCCATTATGAATAAAGTTTTACTTGTTTGATTGAAATTCAAAGAAAAAAAACTGTGCAAAGTCAAAAACCGTATGGAACCGTACGCACATACGTTTCTGTACGGTTCCCATTGACTCCTATGTTTAAAAAAAACATATACGGTTTAATACGGTTTTTCACCTGGACCAAAAACCGTGGTAGGCCACGGTTTTCTGTCCGGAAAAAAATATATAAAAAGTAAAAAAAAGTGTTGATTGAAAAACGGAGACAACCGTATACATTATGGTGCATACAGTTTTGAATGGGAAGTCTATGGGCACAGTTTTCTGAACGGTTTGTAAGGATTCCGGGATCGTCCTGGACACTGCCACGGGACACGTTTCCACTCAATAAACCCACAGATAACGGTTATTCATGCAAGCCTGGCACCTTGCCAGCTTTATTTAGACAGGTTGCAGGGGGAAAACAAACATAACACAGGAACAAAATAAAGTCCTAGACCGTCTGGTCACTGACTTCACATATCAGCATGCCCTGACCACTATCTGGTGAGCTACCCTCAGCCAGCATAAAACATGTGCCCCTGCAACCTGTTACTCACAGTTCACACCACTTCTTGGACCACTCACAGATTCCAGCTGTGTGCTTCCTCAATAGGGTCCGAGTGTCTCCCCCTACAGCAATGTGCTGTATCCCAGGGAGAGCCCCAACTATTCTGTTTCTTTTCCTTTAAAATACACTTTCCCTTCCTGATACCTCATTAATCAGGCCACAGGTGGAGCATTTTCTAGAGTAAGCAAGGGAAATACACCCTTTCCTTGCCACACTGCCACAGGTTGCATATGTTTTTTTATTTTTATGAAACCGTATAGCAAAATCGTGGTGTGAACCCACCCTAAGGCTAGAATTCCACTGAGGTTTTTGCCCTTTGCTTAAAAACGCCAGAAAAACTGCCACAGTTTTTCCCTGCGTTTTGGCGTTTTTTTCTGGTGTTTTTTCTTGCGTTTTTACCTTTGTGTGGAATTTGCGTTTTTTGGCCCCTTTGTCATACATTTGTACAAAATTGGTTGGGTACCAAAAAAAATAAAAAAAAATAAAAAATAAAGATGCAGTAGGGATGTAAAAACATGTTTTAACTACCGTATATTTCGCCGTATAAGACGCTCCGGCATATAAGACGCACCCAATTTTAAAGGAGGAAAATACAATGTAAAGTATAGGACAGTGATCTTCAACCTGCGGACCTCCAGATGTTGCAAAACTACTACTCCCAGAATGCCTGGACAGCCGTTGGCTGTCCGGGCATGCTGGGAGTTGTATTTTTGCAACATCTGGAAATCCATAGGTTGAAGACCACTGGTATTGGAGGTTATACTCACCTGTCCCCGCCGCTGCGGACCGTCACCGCTCGTCACTGCTGCCCTGGATGTCGCCCTCCATCGCTGTCGCCACGTCCCCGGGGTGTCCCCGTCGCTCCGGAACGTCTCTGCTGCCCGGTATCCTCGCTCTCCGTCGCTGACATCACGCCGCTACGCACGCCACTCCTATTGGATGACGGGACGACGTGCGCGACGACGTGATGACGACAAAGGAAAGCACCGGCCATGCAGGGGATCCCGGCACGGAGCAGTCATTTGCCAATCGGACACCGAGGAGGCAGGTAAGGTCCCTCCCGGTGTCCTGTAAGCTGTTCGGGACGCCGCGATTTCACCGTGGCAGCCCCGAACAGCCCGACTGAGCAGCCGGGATAGTGTCACTTTCCCTTCAGATGCGGCGGTCAGCTTTGATCGCCACGTCTGAAGGGTTAATACAGGGCATCGGTGAGGTCCTGTATTAGCCGCGGGTCCCGGCCGTTGATGGTCGCAGGGACCGCCGTGATAGGACAGGGTTTTAATGTGTATTTGCCGTAAAAGACGCACCAACTTTTCCCCCCCAGTTTTGGGGAACAAAAAGTGCGTCTGATACGGCGAAAAATACGGTAAATGTTTTTTTTTTTTTTTTTATAACAAAATTTAAATAAAAAAAAGGTATCTCCATTACTTTTTTGGATCGCTAAAGTCCAAAAAAAGAATAAAAGCCGCCGGCAAAAACGCCAAAGTTAAAACCAACATGGCGTTTTTCTTGGCGTTCTTGCTCTCCCAAAGCCTTCTATTGGAGGAAAATGCCACGATTTCTGTGCAAAAAACGCCAAACTAGGTTTTGTCGGGTGTTTTGAAAAATCAGCCTCTGGAAAAACACCAAAAGGATAAGGGATAAAAAAAAAAAAACGCCAAACTGAAATACGCCAAGTGGATCTGGCATGTTGCAGTTTACTATTGACTTGCAGCCAACATCTGGACGCTGCGTTTTTTCGCTGAAAAATGCAGTGTGGTAAAATTGGCGTTCTTTACAGCATTTTTGCAAAAAAAAAAAAAACCTCAGTGGAATTCCAGCCTAACTGAAAATACGCCGCCTCATCTTCTAATCCTAACTTCCATAGTAATAATAACAATAATTTCCGACCATTAGCCGCTACCGGCAGGGTAAGGCGCTGCTTCGACTTATCCGTGTTTATCCTTATCAATGGGGGACGTTCCTTTCCCTAAATCATAGCGGCCATTATCACGTGTGATTATCCTGCGCCTCCGTATGTCTGTTCTTAATCATTTCTGAAATGTTTATGGCATTAAGAGCTTAAGGATCGGTCCACACCCTTCCCCAGATGTTTGGCTGAATCGCCGCCTCTTGCCTTTACAAGTCGCACTGCGAGCGTTGGGAACAGATCTGGACGGATATTTTATTGCGCTCTCGTACCTGATGTGAACGATTCCTGACACCCCGACCCCGCAATCTGTTCAGACTTCTATTTCTATGTCATCATCTGGTATTGATAGAATTCGGGATTCATCTGTTATCAGAGCTAAGTGAGAACATATTACACCAAATTCTGTGTATCGTCCCCAGAAAATGAGTTTTACGGGATTTATAACCGGTTTGAAATATAACTTCTCCAGACGTCATTGGGATTTTCTACCATTGCCAAGTAGCAATATAATGTTATTAGAGCTATTTATTAAAGGATGATTATTAGACAATGTATTCCATAAAAATAAAAAGAAATAATAATTCATATCAACTGGCTCCAGAAAGTTAAACAGATTTGTAAATTACATCTATTAAAAAATCTTAATCCTTCCAGTACTTATCAGCTGTTAAAGTTGAGTTGTTCTTTTCTGTCTGACCACGTTGCTCTCTGCTGACACCTCTGTCTGTCTCAGGAACTTTCCAAGAGCAGGATAGGTTTGCTATGGGGATTTGCTCCCACTGTGGACAGTTCCTGAGACAGAAAGGGGTGTCAGCAGAGAGCACTGTTATCAGACACAAAAGAACAACTCAACTTCAACAGCTGATAAGTACTGGAAGGATTAAGATTTTTTTTTAATAGAAGTAATTTACAAATCTGTTTAAAGGGGTACTCTGGTGGAAACCTTTTTTTTTTTTTTTTTTAATCAACTAGTGCAAAAAAGTTGAACAGATTTGTAAATTACTTCTATTAAAAAAAATCTTAATACTTCCAGTACTTATTAGCTGCTGAATACTACAGAGGAAATTCTTTTCTTTTTGGAACACAGAGCTCTCTGCTGACATCATGACCACAGTGCTCTCTGCTGACATCTCTCTCAATTTTAAGAACTGTCCAGAGTAGGAAGAAATCCCCATAGCAAATATATGCTGCTCTGGACAGTTCCTAAAATGAACAGAGATGTCAGCAGAGAGCACTGTGGTCATGATGTCAGCAAAGAGCCCTGTGTTCCAAAAAGAAAATAATTTCCTCTGTAGTATTCAGCAGCTAATAAGTACTGGAAGGATTAAGATTTTTTTTTATAAAAGTAATTTACAAATCTGTTTAACTTTCTGGCACCGGTTGATTTAAAAAAAAAAAAAAAAAAAAAAATAAAAAGTTTTCCAACTGAGTACCCCTTTAATTTTCTGGAGCCAGTTGATATGAAAATAAAAAAAATGTTTTTAACTGGAATAGCCCTTTAACCCCTTAAGGACCAAGCCCATTTTCACCTTAAGTTTCACAATGTTTTTATTGAATTTTATAAACATAAGAAATGTAACATATAACATATTATGACATCAGATGTGTCAGAGTTTACATATGAACATGCATAATAACCTTGACTGGTGGAGCATAACCACTGTCACTTTAAGCATTAATAACTCTGGAATGCTTTTACTTATGAATTTGATTCCGAGATTGTTTTTTCGTGACATATTCTACTTTAACATAGCAGTAAAATTTCGACGATACTTGCATCATTTCTTGGTGAAAAATTCCAAAATTTCATAAAAAATTTGAAAATTTAGCAATTTTCGAACTTTGAAACTCTCTGCTTGTAAGGAACATAGACATTCCAAATAAATTATATACTGATTCACATATACAATATGTCTACTTTATGTTTCCATCATAAAATTGACAAGTTTTTACTTTTGGAAGACACCAGAGGGCTTCAAAGTTCAGCAGCAATTTTCTAATTTTTCACAAAATTTTCTAAATCTGAATTTTTCAGGGACCAGTTCAGGTTTGAAGTGGATTTGAAGGGTCTTCTTATTAGAAATACCCCATAAATTACCCCATTATAAAAAACTGCACCCCCAAAGTATTCAAAATACCATTCAGTAAGTGTGTTAACCCTTTAGGTGTTTCACAGGAATAATAGGAAAGTGAAGGAGAAAATTCAAAATCTGCATTTTTTACACTTGCATGTTCTTGTAGACCCAATTTTTGTATTTTTATAAGGGGTAAAAGGAGAGAAATCCCCCCAAAATTTGTAACCCAATTTCTCTCGAGTAAGGAAATACCTCATATGTGTATGTCAAGTGTTCGGCGGGCGCAGTAGAGGGCTCAGAAAGGAACGAGCGACAGTGGGATTTTGGAGAGTGAATTTTTCTGGGGGCATGTCACATTTAGGAAGCCCCTATGGTGCCAGAACAGCAAAAAAAAAAATCCACGTGGCATACTATTATGGAAACTACCCCCCTCAAGGAAGGTAACAAGGGGTACAGTGAGCCTTAACACCCCACAGGTTTTTGACAACTTTTCGTTAAAGTTGGATGTGTAAATGATTTTTTTTTCCACTAAAATGCTGGTTTCCCCCCAAATTTTTCATTTTTACAAGGGGTAATAGGAGAAAAAGCCCCCCAAAATTTGTTAGGCAATTTCTCCTGAGTACGAAAATACCCCATATGTGGCCCTAAACTGTTGCCTTGAAATACGTCAGGGCTCTGAAGTGAGAGCGCCATGCGCATTTGAAGACTAAATAAGGATTTTCATAAGGATGGAACCGGATGCTAGAATGACACTTGCCTCCGATACCAAAAATACCCTATGGCAGTGATTCCCAAACAGGGTGCCTCCAGCTGTTGCAAAACTTCCGGCATGCCTGGAAGATCAATCGCTGTCCGGCAATACTGGGAGTTGTCTTGCAACAGCTGGAGGCTCTGTTTTGAAAACAGTGTCATACGAGAATTTTTTTATTGGGGGGGGGGGGGGGGGGGCTGTGTAGGGGTATGTGTATGTAGCGTTTTACTTTTTATTTTGTGTAATGTAGTATAGTGTGGTGTTTTTAGGGTACATTCACATGCCCAGGGTCTACAGCAAGCTTCCCGCTGGGAGTTTGAGCTGCGGCGGAAAACTTGCTGCATCTCAAACTTGTAGCAAGAAGCTCGCTGTAGACCCCGGCCGTGTGAATGTACCCTGTACATTCACATGGGGGGGGGGGGAGGGGCGCAAACCTCCAGCTGTTGCAAAACTACCACTACCAGCATGCCCTTTGGCTGTCCATGCATGCTGGGGTTTGAAGTTATGCAACAGCTGGAGGCACACTGGTTGCAGTGTTTTGCAACCAGTGTGCCTCCAGCTGATGCAAAACTACAACTCCCTGCATGTACGGTCTATCAGTGCATGCTGGGAGTTGTAGTTTGCAACAGCTGGAGGCACACTGGTTGCAAAACACTGTGTTAGGTAACAAACATCACAACCAGTGTGCCTTCAGCCGTTGCAAAAACTACAACTCTCAGCATGCAGTGACAACTGAGGGCATGCTGGGACTTGTAGTTATGCAACAGCTGGAGGCATACTACTAACACTCCCCGCATGCCCTTTGGCTGTTCGTGCATGCTGGGGGTTGTAGTTATGCAACAGCTGGAGGCACACTGGTTGCAAAACACTGAGTTTGTTACTTTACTCAGTGTTTACCAAAAAGTGTGCCTCCAGCTGTTGAAAAACTACAACTCCCTGCATGCCCAGACCGCCGAAAGACATGTTGGGAGTTAGTTTTGCAATATCTGGAGGGTCACAGTTTGGTGACCACTGTGCAGTGGTGTCCAAGCTGTAGCCCTCCAGATGTTGCAAAACTTCCACTCCAAGCATGCCCAGACTGTCCAGGCATGCTTGTAGTTGTAGTTCTGCAACATCTGAAGGGCCACATGTTACAGAACTATAACTCCCTGCATGCCTGGACTGTCTGGGCATGCTGGGAGTTGTAGTTTTGCAACATCTGTAAGAGCACAGTTTGGACACCACTGCACAGTGGTCGCCAAACTGTGGGCCTCCAGATGTTGAAAAACTACAACTCCCAGCATGGCCAGAAAGCTTTTGGCTGTCTGGGCTTGCTGGGAGTTGTAGTTTGGCAACTCCTGGAACGCAGCAGTGAAGATCACTTACCTCTGATCTTCACTGCTGCGTCCGCCGCTGCCTCCGCCGGTCCCGCGCTGTCTGTCCAGATACTGCCGCGGGTCCCGACACGATCGCTGGTCCCGGGACATGATCGCTGGTCCCGGGACCATCCGCCATCTTCCCCCCGCTCTGCCCTGACATCCAGGGGCGGGGCAGAGCGGGGATTTCACCTCTAACCTCCCGCCCCCCTCCTGCCATTGGTCGCTAGTCCTAACGACCAATGGCAGGGGTTTAGGAGCGAGGTGGCAGCTGCCACCTCGCTCCTATAACTCGGGATGGATCGGAGCGGTCTCTGACTGCTCCGATCATCCCTATTTTCCGGGCGATCGGGTCACAAAAGACCCGATCAGCCCGGAACCCCGCAAGTCCTTGTCATTAGTCAGTGACTAACTGACTGACTAATGACAATGATCTGCAGCAGGGGACCAGTCTGATTGATCCCCTGCTGCATAGTGTCATCGGTCATCTGTCCAGAACAGCTGAGATGACATTTCTATCACCATGCCAACGGACATGGTGATAGAAAATGTATTGGACGTGTATACACGTCCATTTGCGGGAAGGGGTTAAAGGGATATTTCAGATTTTTTTTCGCCTTTAAAGGGGTACTCTGCTGCCAGGTATCTTATCCCCTATCCAAAGCACTTCTGAACGAACACTGGGTTTCGGCAGCAGTGGTCTTGATGTTACACCACGCCCCCTCCATTCATGTCTATGGGAGGGGGCGTGACGGATGTCACGCCCCATCCCATAGACATGAATGGAGGGGGGCGTGGTGTGTCATCACGAGGGGCCAATGCGTGACATCACGACCCCTGCTGCCGGAACCCAGCGTTTGTTCAGAATGCCAGGAACTGCACGGAGATCCACTGGGACCCCCGCGATCAGACATCTTATCCCAGATCCAGGGGCGTAGCTAGAAACCACAGGGCCCCGATGCAAAAAAATTGCCCTGGGCCCCCCTGCGCACTGTGACCAAAAATAGGCGGGGCATTATAAAATAAGCAGACCATTTTTTTTTTGTGGTGGTCCAACTGCTGGGACACCCACTGATCACCTCGGTTCAAGTGGTTCTGGTTGGTTGCTATGGGCAACTCAGCAACTTTTCCTCTGGACGGGTTTTGATAAATCTCCCCCTATGGGAGTTGTAATTTTGCAACAGTTGGAAAGCCGCAGATTGGGGCAGAGTTCCACTCATCATAAATGCAGAAATTACAAGTGACTTCAGCTCTAATGGGAAGAATACACAATATCAATGACCTGAGGGACGTCTTCTCTGTTGGTCCAGGCACCAGGTCTTCTTCCAGCTATATCTACTCTTTGCAGAGTCTGAAGCCCAGACATCTTTGGTTTCTCACTTTATTGGCAGATCCTCATCCTCTATATCAAAATAATAATCATTATAACACTGCCAAATACTGTACCCCCTGAATATAATACTACCACATACTGGACCCCATGAATATAATAATATAATACTGCCACACACTGTACCCTCTGAATATAATAATACTGCCACACACTCTACCCCCTGAATATACTAATGAATACACACTGTGCCCCATTTATACTGCCAGACTCTGTACCTAAATATAATACTGCCACTGTACCCTCTAAATATAATACTGCCACTGTACCCTCTAAATATAATACTGCCATACTCCATACCCTCTAAATATAATACTGCCACACACTGTACCCTCTAAATATAATACTGCCACTGTACCCTCTAAATATAATATTGCCACTGTACCCTCTAAATATAATATTGCCACTGTACCCTCTAAATATAATACTGCCACACACCGCATCCTCTAAATACTGTATAATACTGCCACACACTGTACCCTCTAAATATAATACTTCCACACACTGTACCCTCTAAATACTGCTACACTCTGTACCCTCTAAATATAATACTGCTGCACACTGTACCCTCTAAATATAATACTGCTGCACACTGTACCCTCTAAATATAATACTGCCGCACACTGTACCCTCTAAATATAACACTGCTGCACACTGCATCCTCTGAATATAATACTACCACACACTGTACCCTCTAAATATAATACTGCTGCACACTGCATCCTCTGAATATAATACTGCTGCACACTGTACCCTCTAAATATAATACTGCTGCACACTGTACCCTCTAAATATAATACTGCCGCACACTGTACCCTCTAAATATAACACTGCTGCACACTGCATCCTCTGAATATAATACTACCACACACTGTACCCTCTAAATATAATACTGCTGCACACTGCATCCTCTGAATATAATACTACCACACACTGTACCCTCTAAATATAATACCACCACACACTGTACCCTCTAAATATAATACTGACACACACTGTACCCTCTAAATATAATACAGCCACACATTGTACCCTCTAAATATAATACTGCCACACACTGTATCCTCTAAATATAACCCTGCCACACAATCAGACCCTGCCGTTGGTACAGTTCAGTGGTTAAGTTTTTTATATATTGCAGATTTTTTTTCTTAACTCACATCAATTAATAATTGTCGTGATTTCTCACATATAAGCATATCATAATAATGATGGGCCAGTGTAAACAAGGCTTACATGCATCTGTCACATAACTTCACACTATAAAACTGCCCTTGCAGCCCAACAGGGGTTAGTTTCCCCATGCTAACCATATCTTTTTTATGCAATATTGTGGCTTTATTATGTAAAAAATAAGGTTTTTGCAGCATTGCATGGTGTCAGAGAGACGCAGACAGTGATCCTCTGTGCAGTGATCCTCTGCGTAATGATCCTCTGCGTAGTGATTCTCTGCGCAGTGATCCTCTGCGCAGTGATCCTCTGCGCTGTGATCCTCTGTGCAATGATCCTCTGTGCAGTGATCCTCTGCATAGTGATCCTCTGCGTAGTGATCCTCTGCGTAGTGATCCTCTGCGTAGTGATCCTCTGCGTAGTGATTCTCTGCGCAGTGATCCTCTGCGCAGTGATCCTCTGCGCAGTGATCCTCTGCGCTGTGATCCTCTGCGCTGTGATCCTCTGCGCTGTGATCCTCTGCGCTGTGATCCTCTGCGTAGTGATCCTCTGCGTAGTGATCCTCTGCGTAGTGATCCTCTGCGCAGTGATCCTCTGCGCAGTGATCCTCTGCGCAGTGATCCTCTGCGCAGTGATCCTCTGCGCAGTGATCCTCTGCGCAGTGATCCTCTGCGCAGTGATCCTCTGCGCTGTGATCCTCTGCGCTGTGATTCTCTGCGCTGTGATCCTCTGCGTAGTGATCCTCTGCGTAGTGATCCTCTGCGTAGTGATCCTCTGCGTAGTGATCCTCTGCGCAGTGATCCTCTGCGCAGTGATCCTCTGCGCAGTGATCCTCTGCGCAGTGATCCTCTGCGCAGTGATCCTCTGCGTAGTGATCCTCTGCGTAGTGATCCTCTGCGCAGTGATCCTCTGCGCAGTGATCCTCTGCGCAGTGATCCTCTGCGTAGTGATCCTCTGCGTAGTGATCCTCTGCGCAGTGATCACTACCTGTACACTGTAATCTTCATCGGCAGCATTAACCCCTGCTAGGCTGTGAGGGCGGTTTTATAGAGTTAAGTTATGTGACAGATGCACTTTAAGGGCCTATTCACACGGCAAAATTTCACTAGTGGAATTCCACCTTACATGACAGCCCATTCACTTGTATGGGATTCCGCAGTCCTGTTGACATCTCCATAGTGTGAATAGGCCCTTAGAATTCGCCCAATCTGACATGGAGCATGGAGGGACGTTGCTGCAGACAAGACAATTGTCCAGGAAATGGCTAAAGCCGAGCGAGTTCTATACATATGACCTGCGCTACTTATCAGGATACCTGCGGGGAGTCATCTAGATTCCGTGGCCATTATCTTACCTAGTGTGCAACAATGTCCCTCCATGTCTGATGCCAGAGTGGGAGAAAGGAAGAGCTGCTGCACAACCTCTTTAGTATCTCTACATGCATGATATAAAGCATCACACTACTAGTGTTGCTCACGAATATTCGCAATTCGAATATTATTCGCGAATATCGCATATTCGCGAATTCGCGAATTTCGCGAATATAGCGCTATATATTCGTAATGACGAATATTCGTTTTTTTTTTTTTCTTCACAATACACATCACAGTGATCATCCCTCTCTGCTTCCAGCTTGTGTGGTGTAAAGAAGGCTGTAATACTACTGTGTGAGACTGTCATGCGAAAATTCGCATATGCGAAAAGTAGCATATGCTAATATTCGCATATGCGAATATTCACATATGTTAATTTTCGTATACGCGAATATTCGCAAATGCGAAAATAAAACAAGAATATAACGAATATGCGAATATTCGCGAATATATGACGAATATTCGTCCATATATTCGCGAATATTCGCGAATTCGAATATGGCCTATGCCGCTCAACACTAATAACAGGCATCATATAAATACACACCCACACATACAGAGACACACACTACACAAGTGTATACACACAGTACAATCTATACATCACATATACATATATCTGCACATAACATACACAGTTTACACATAATACACTCACTTTATGTAGGAAAGCTGGGTGCTGTGGGGGGTCAGTCACTTTATGTAGGAAAGCTGGGTGCTGTGGGGGGTCAGTCACTTTATGTAGGAAAGTTGGGTGCTGTGGGGGGTCAGTCACTTTTTATGTAGGAAAGCTGGGTGCTGTGGGGGGTCAGTCACTTTATGTAGGAAAGCTGGGTGCTGTGGGGGGTCAGTCACTTTATGTAGGAAAGCTAGGTGCTGTAGGGGTCAGTCACTTTATATAGGAAAGCTGGGTGCTGTGGGGGGTCAGTCACTTTATGTAGGAAAGCTGGGTGCTGTGGGGGGTCAGTCACTTTATGTAGGAAAGCTGGGTGCTGTGGGGGTCAGTCACTTTATGTAGGAAAGCTGGGTGCTGTGGGGGGTCAGTCACTTTATGTAGGAAAGCTGGGTGCTGTGGGGGGTCAGTCACTTTATGTAGGAAAGCTGGGTGCTGTGGGGGTCAGTCACTTTATGTAGGAAAGCTGGGTGCTGTGGGGGGTCAGTCACTTTATGTAGGAAAGCTGGGTGCTGTGGGGGGTCAGTCACTTTATGTAGGAAAGCTGGGTGCTGTAGGGGTCAGTCACTTTATCTAGGAAAGCTGGGTGCTGTGGGGGGTCAGTCACTTTATGTAGGAAAGCTGGGTGCTATGGGGGTCAGTCACTTTATGTAGGAAAGCTGGGTGCTGTGGGGGGTCAGTCACTTTATGTAGGAAAGCTGGGTGCTGTGGGGGGTCAGTCACTTTATGTAGGAAAGCTGGGTGCTGTGGGGGGTCAGTCACTTTATGTAGGAAAGCTGGGTGCTGTGGGGGGTCAGTCACTTTATGTAGGAAAGCTGGGTGCTGTGGGGGTCAGTCACCTCATGATGCACATGGCAGGGGACGGGTCAATCTGGGCCCCTCAGATGAAGACTCTCTCCCCTTCTCCTCCATTGGGGACATTTATCAATCTTTGCTTATGTATCTTTTTTTTTAGTAATTTTTTCCTTCCTTTTTTTTGCTTATTTATCAGCTGGTTTCATCCTGTTGATAATTCTCTTTCACGTAAACAATTTTTCCTTTTTTACTTTGGTAGTAGCTTTTTCTGCTCCATGTTTGAGCTGGAGTAAATTTAGTCAATTTGTAACCCTGTTGCGACTCTTTTTTGCGCAGTTGCGACTGTCGCAGTTAATAAATTCCTGACTACCCGTTAGTCCATTTTAATATTATTACTACGTAGTAAATTTTTGGAAAACTTGCTTTTCTCCCTTTCCAGTCAAAATTTCGCACGAAAAATCGCGTAGTCGCAGTTGCGACAATTTTGCGACAATTATAGTAAAGAAAACCTGACTAAATGTCCATACATGTCCTGACTCCTCATGTATAAGCTTCATGATATTCTACCAGTAGGAGGAGCTGCCGTTAATTGTAATAGAGAACAGTGAAGACGGAGGCAAAGGATGATGGGAAAAGGTTTCTTAAGGGAGCACAGGAACTCCTCTTAAGGTGGCCCTGGCAGCTTTGTGCAGCCCCATGTAATGTGAACCTCTGCTAGTAGCCATTAGCTGGCGAGAGGTTCACTACTGGATGCTGCACCCTTGGGGATGGGGGTGTAGTGAAGAAAACTGTCTTGAGTCACTGTTCTGAGACACAGAGGTCCTGGGCAATTGCACAGACACACACACACACGCATTCATACATACATTCACATATACCTATCATCCTGGGTCTCCTCCCCCGAATACTCCCCTCCCCCGCCGCCGCTCACCTCACCAGATGCCGAGGATGCAGCGTATTCAGAGGCAGGGACACTTCAGGTCTCAGGGGCTTGGATGGCGCAGACGTCTGCAGGGGACATCTCTGCTCCCTGCAGCGACTGGTCTTTCCAGCCCTGTGCCGAATTTTTAAAGACTCATGCCCCGCAGGTGAAGTTTCTTTACCGGCAGCGATGGCCCAACCTGTCAGCCGAACCTGCTGCTTTAGCACATAGTACAGTGTCAGGGGGGCCCTGGCTATGGGGCCCGGTCGCGATTGCGACTATTGCGACCTCTATAGCTACGCCACTGCCCAGATACTTTGAATAGGGAATAAGATGCCTAGCGGCGGAGTACCCCTTTAAGCCCATGACGCCAAGTTATAATACAGTGTAATTCGCTTGTATTACCTCCGTGCGCCACTTTGTCCAGTTTTTATGTACACCCGGAAGTGCTGTAATGCGAGTATTTTTATTTTACTGTTGTCTCTGACCTTTCCCAGCATTCCATGTGGTCACAGAAAATATGTTATAAGTCACATGGTCTTCAGGGGCGTGGCTATGCTGCAGGGTGGAAGGGATTTACTAAAGTAATACCATCTACCCACCTACTGCAGCATGGCCACACCCCCCTGGACACCATTTGACTTATAGGGGTATTCCAGGAAAAAACTTTTTATTTATTATTTTTTTATATCAACTGGCTCCAGAAAGTTAAACAGATTTGTAAATTACTTCTATTAAAACATCTTAATCCTTCCAATAATTATCAGCTGCTGAAGTTGAGTTGTTGTTTTCTGTCTGATAACAGTGCTCTCTGCTGACATCTCTGCTTGTCTCGGGAACTGCACAGAGTAGAAGAGGTTTGCTATGGGGATTTGCTTCTAAGCTGGGTGGTTCCCGAGACATGTGTCATCAGAGAGCACCTGGAAAGAAAAGAACAACTTAACTTCAGCAGCTCATAAGTACTGAAAGGATTAAGATTTTTTAATAGAAGTAATTTACAAATCTGTTTACATTTCTGAAGCCAGTATATATATGTATACATTTTTTTTTCCTGGATAACCCCTTTAAAAAATATTGTCTCTGGCCGCGCTCAAGGCCGAGCTCAGCAATGTTCGGAAGCCCCATAGAGAAATAATGGAATACTAGGGGGGTCCTCCATCCATTTGCAGAATAGTTTTCCTCCATTCTTGAGGATCGGCATGGGGTCCCAATAGTTGGATCCTCACCAATTCGCTTGTTATCCCTTACCCTGTGGATACGGGGTAACTTTAAAGGGGTACTCTGGGCAATTTTTTTTATAAGATGTCTGATCGCGGGGGGGCCCGCAGCTGGGACCCCCCGCGATCTCCCTCCAGCACCCACATTCTATGCGGTATCTGCGTCTCCACTTTTGGAAACCTCCGGGTTTCCGGGACTGGGGATGTGACGTCACGCCACGCCCCCTCCATTCATGTCTATGAGAGGGGGCGTGGCGGTAGTCACGCCCCCTCCCATAGACATGAATGGAGGGGGTGTGGCGTGACATCACGTCCCCAGTCCCGGAAACCCGGAGGTTTCCGGAATACCCCTTAAACCTGAATTCCAACTCAGCCACATTTACCTGAATGAAGATGAGCTGCAAGGCCATAGGCGGACAAGGAAAGCCAAAAAGGAAATGGCGTCACATATCCTCACTACACGGACAGGCGCTAATCTGGCGCAGTTATTGTTGAGACCCAACAACTATTAGGTTCACACGATGAAATTTCCGAGCGGAATTCCGCACGGAGATTCCTCAGCAGCAGAGTCCCATTGATTTCAATGGGACTCTGCTGCTATGTGCACACGGCAAAATTACCACAGCAGATGTTTCTGCCGCAGAAATCCCGGACTTTGTCCATTCTTACTGTGGACTCCGCACAGAAATGCGTTGCCTTCTATGAGACAGCGGCCATTTTCCCGTGCGAACCTAGCCTTAGGGCATATAGGCTCACCTTGTGCCTTAGTATCTTGAAGTATCAGGTGCGCCAAAATTTTAGCATTGTATTTTTAACTGAATAAACTTTACGTGTCCACTGGTTTTTCTCAAGATTTTTCTCAAACCCCTATTGATTTATTATTGAAACCTACAGTAAAATACCTTTTATTTTCACAAACTAAACCTGATTTGAGCGCAATTCGCTATTTTTCAACTGTGCACAAGTTTTTCCAAGACAAATCGGTAAATCCGATAAAAAAAAAAAAACTGTCGGATAAAATTCAAATAGGACAATGTTGAAATTTTGTATGTTTATATTTTTATTATTATTATTATTATTATGATTATTATTATTAAAACCTACAATAATAGTAAATCTTAGCCAATGTGTCAGTTCTACCATATGGTAAATGACAAAAATACAAAACCCCCCAAATTGGCTAAATTCTTTTGTTTTTATTGTTTTAATTTTTTTATTTTAATTTTGCTTCTCAAATAATTTTTTTGTTTACTTTTTATACAGTTCACGTTTCACCATCAATAAACTGTTACACTAATTCTTCAGGTTGTGTGGATATCCTATATATATATCTCTATGTTGTTTTTTATTAAATTTATGTACTATCACTTTTTTTTATTTTAAACTAAATCACTTGTTCTGTATTTCTTTTTTTTTCTTTTTTTTTTTTTTTTTATACTTTTACTTTATTAATCTTTCTTTTATTACATTTTTCCATCCCAATAATGGGATTACATTTTTTATAACTTTATTTCATAGTTAGAATGTATTGGCATTTTTTGTATGCTAATACATTATACCCTGTACCCAAGCAGACAGCCCTGGTACTTTTGACTCTGTCGCTCTCTCTCACTTTTATTTTATGTCTCAGGTTTGCTTTCTCTCTTTTTCACTCTCTCTGTCTCTCTTGCTCAGTCTCTTATTATCTGTCTCTCTCTCTTACCTGCTCCCTGTCTCTCATTTAATCAATCTCTGTTTCTCTGTCTCTCGCTCTCTGTCTCTCGGTCTCTAGCTCTTTGTCTCTGTCTCTCTGTCTCTCGGTCTCTAGCTCTCGCTCTTTGTCTCTGTCTCTTGGTCTCTACCTCTCTAGCTCTAGCTCTTTGTCTCTGTCTCTCGGTCTCTCGCTCTCTGGCTCTGTCTCTTGCTCTCTGGCTCTCGGTCTCTAGCTCTCGCTCTTTGTCTCTGTCTCTTGGTCTCTACCTCTCTAGCTCTCACTCTTTGTCTCTGTCTCTCGGTCTCTGTCTCTGTCTCTCGGTCTCTAGCTCTCGCTCTTTGTCTCTGTCTCTCGCTCTCTGGCTCTGTCTCTTGCTTTCTGGCTCTCGGTCTCTAGCTCTCGCTCTTTGTCTCTGTCCCTCGCTCTCTGTCTCTAGCTCTTTGTCTCTGTCTCTCGGTCTCTGGCTCTCTGTCTCTCGGTCTCTAGCTCTTTGTCTCTGTCTCTCTGTCTCTCAATCTCTGGCTCTGTCTCTCGGTCTCTATCCCTCGCTCTTTGTCTCTGTCTCTTGGTCTCTACCTCTCTAGCTCTTTGTCTCTGTCTCTCGGTCTCTCGCTCTCTGGCTCTGTCTCTTGCTCTCTGTCTCTCGGTCTCTAGCTCTCGCTCTTTGTCTCTGTCTCTTGGTCTCTACCTCTATAGCTCTCGCTCTTTGTCTCTGTCTCTCGCTCTCTGGCTTTGTCTCTCGCTCTCTGGCTCTCGGTCTCTAGCTCTCGCTCTTCGTATCTGTCTCTTGGTCTCTGTCTCTTGGTCTCTAGCTCTCGCTCTTTGTCTCTGTCTCTTGGTTACTGTCTCTTGGTCTCTGGCTCTCACTCTCTTTTTGTCTCTCATTCTCTGACTCTTTACATATGTCTCTCATGCACTCTGTTTCGTGTTCACTGTCTATGGCAACTTTCTTGTGTTCTCTTTCAGTAGAGAAGAGCGATAGGGAATCAATCAAAACAACAAGGATGCACAGAATACCGCTAACTGGCACCAATGAACCCACAGTTTATCAAACTATTATAACTAATTTATAATGGACAACAAGTTTCGAGAGCTCCACTCTCTTCATCAGGTCCTGTTCATTTTTTTCTATATTTTTTTTCTATTGTTTTTCTCTCGCTTTTCCTTTCTTGCTCTCAGACTCATTAAAGGGAACTTGAATGAACCACAGGCAGCATGAAACAGAGTCGATGTTCGATAACACAGTAAACTACGACCAACTCTGAGACATTCAATTTCTGGCGTCCCGAACAGAATCCCAGTGCTGCGCAGCAGCACAGGGATTCTGTTCGGGACGCCAGAAATTGTTTTTTTTAGGCACATGCAAGGATCCTGCAGTAGTCGGTCTACAGCCAACTCTAGAGTTGATCCTGATCTGAGGAAGGGAGGGATTCTCCCGAAAAGCGTAATCTTGTCCATTTTATTGTTTTTTTTAATAAAATGTCCTGCTGAGGACTTTCCCATTACCTTTGGCATCCGCCTCATCTGTCTACAAGAGTCTGCAGCGCCATACCTGAGGGTTTTTTCCTGCTCTACTTCTAATATTAACTCTAGAGTTGGGTTTTCTGCAACAATTACGAGTAGGAAGCGTCCATATTATTACTAGCACAAAGCCACTTTCTGTCTGTATTAGACTACATAATGTAATTACAATTGGCTCTCCGGAGGCTCCTTAATAATGAACTCTTTTGCGCACTCACGATAGCAGTCACCGAAGCCGCATGGACTCGTTGTTTATTGGTCACGTGATTGCTTCCACCAAATGGACCCAGGATGAGTCACCATCAGTTCCTGAAAATGATGCTGCATGTAAAATGAAATCAATACATGTAATGTTATAGCCCGATCCCTTCATCATGGTCATGTGTATCCTCTCTTCCTACGCCGTCTCTTATTATTTGTCACTTGGGAGCCATTTGTCTGTGTCTCCATTCGGTGATCTACAGCTGCTTACCGTATGTTTAATATAAATTCTAAGGATAGGTAAGAGTTAGGCAGGGGGCTTTATATAAGTCCTATCAGCTCTCCCGATATGTCTCTTTAATTAAAGGGGTACTCCGGTGGAAAACATTTTTTTTTTTTTTAAACTTAACTGGTGCCAGAAAGTTAAACAGATTTGTATATTATTTCTATTAAAAAAATATTTGCCCTTCCAGTACTTCTTAGCAGCTGTATGCTACAGAGGAAATGCTTTTCTTTTTTAATTTCTTTTTTTGTCTTGTCCACAGTGCTCTCTGCTGACACCTGATGCCCGTATCAGGAACTGTCCAGAGCAGCATAGGTTTTGCTATGGGGATTTTCTCCTGCTCTGGACAGTTCCTGATACGGGCATCAGGTGTCAGCAGAGAGCACTGTGGACAAGACAAAAAATGAATTCAAGAAAAAAAGATTTTCCTCTGTAGCATACAGCTGCTAAAAAGTACAGGAAGGGTAAAGATTTTTTAATGGAAGTAATTTACAAATCTGGTTAACTCTTAAATGCCCAGTGGGGTCATCAGACCCCCCCATGTCGGCGATCGCGGCAAATCGCAAGTGAATTCATACTTGCGATTTGCGCGATTTCGGGTCATTACGGGTCTATAGTGACCCGGTGACTCAGAATGTAAGGGGGATCGCGGGTGTCTAAGACACCCAGGATCCCCCTGAAGCGATAGGAGTGGGGTGGCATGGGTGCCACCTCTCCTATCCCTGCTATTGGTGGTCTAGACGCGACCACCAATAGCAGATCGGGGGCGGGGGGGGGGGGGGGGTTTACTTTTGTTTTCCCCGTCCTACCCTCCCACAATAGGCAGGGCAGGACGGGGAAACGACGGGACCGGCGCCGAAGATCCACTTACCAATCCGGGTGGGTGACGGAGGCTGCGGGCGACGGAGATCGGCGGGCGGCGATGACGTGCGGCTGGATCCGATGGAAGCTGGTGAGTTGCCTAGCAATATCTGGAGGGTACAGTTTGAGACCATTATACAGTGGTCTCTAACTGTAGCCCTCCAGATGTTGCAAAACTACAACTCCCAGCATGCCCAGACAGCTGTTTGGGCATGCTGGAATATGTAGTTTTGCAACAGCTGGAGGGCTACAGTTTGAGACCACTATATAGTGGTCCCTAAACTGTAGCCCTCCAGATCTTGCAAAACTACAACTCCTAGCATGCCTAAACAACTGTTTGCTGTCAGGGCATGCTGGGAATTGTAGTTTTGCAACAGCTGGAGGACCACAGTTTGGAGATCACTTTGCAGTGTTCTCTATAACTGTAGCCCTCCAGATGTTGCAAAACTGCAAATCCCAGCATGTCCAAACAGCAATCAGCTGTCTCAGCATGCTGGGAGTTGTAGTTGTGTACCTCCAGCTATTGCATAACTACATCTCCCAGCATGCCCTTCGGCGATCAGTACATGCTGGGAGTTGTAGTTTTGCAACAGCTGAAGGCAGACTGGTTGGAAAATACTGAGTTAGGTAACAGAATCTAACTGAAGGTTTTCCAACCAGTGTGTCTCCAGCTGTTGCAAAAGTACAACTCCGAGCATGCACAGTCTGTCAGTACATGCTGGGAGTTGTCGTTTGGAAACAGCAGGAGGTTTGCCCCCCCCATGTGTTCGTACAGGGTACATTCACACGGGCAGGCTTACAGTAAGTTTCCTGCTTCAACTTTGGGCTACGGCAAATTTTTCGCCGCAGCTCAAACTCCCTGTTGTATTTCAAGGAAACAGTTTAGGGCCACATATGGGGTATCTCCATACTCGGGAGAAATTGCACTACAAATTTTGGGGGGCTTTTTCTCCTTTTACCCCCTTATGAAAAGGAAAAGTTGGGGCTACACCAGCCTGTTAGTGTAAAAAAATAAAAAAATTTACACTAACATGCTGGTGTTGCCCTATACTTTTTATTTTCACAAGCGTTAAAAGAAAAAAAAGACCCCCAAAATTTGTAACACAATTTCTCCTGAGTACAGAAATACCCCATATCTATGCGTAAAATGCTCTGCGGGGGCACAACAAGGCTCAGGAGTGAGAGCGCACTATGTACATTTGAGGCCTAAATTGGGGATTTGCACAGGGGTGGCTGATTTTACAGCGGTTCTGACATAAACCCCAAAAAATAAATACCCACATGTGATCCCATTTTGGAAACTACACCCTTCACGTAATGTAATAAGGGGTATAGTGAGCATTTATGCCCCACAGGTGTCTGACAGATTTTTGGAACAGCGGTCCGTGAAAATGAAAAATTAAAATTAAATTTTTCATTTGCACAGCCCACTATTCCAAAGATCTGTCAAACGCCAGTGGGGTGTAAATGCTCACTGCACCCCTTATTAAATTCTGTGAGGGGTGTAGTTTCCAAAATGGGGCCACATATGGGGGGGTCCACTGTTCTGGCACCACGGGGGGCTTTGTAAACGCACATGGCCCCTGACTTCCATTACCCAAATTTTTTTCCCAAAAGCTCAATGGTGCTCCTTCTCTTCTGAGCATTGTAGTGCGCCAGCAGAGCACTTGACGTCCACACATGGGGTATTTCCATACTCAGAAGAGATGGGGTTACAAATTTTGGGGGGTCTTTTCTGCTATTAACACTTGCAAAAATGTGAAATTTGGGGGGGAAACACACATTTTAGTGAAAATTTTATTTATTTTTTTTACATATGCAAAAGTCGTGAAACCCCTGTGGGGTATTAAGGCTCACTTTATTCCTTGTTACGTTCCTCAAGGGGTCTAGTTTCCAAAATGGTATGCCATGTGTTTTTTTTTTTTGCTGTTCTGGCACCATAGGGGCTTCCTAAATGCGACATGCCCCCCCGAGCAAAATTTGCTCTCAAAAAGTCAAATATGACTCCTTCTCTTCTGAGCATTGTAGTTCGCCCGTAGTGCACTTCAGGTCAACTTATGGGGTACCTCCATACTCAGAAGAGATGGGGTTATACATTTTGGGGGGTATTTTTGACCATTAACCCTTGCAAAAATGTGAAATTTGGGGGGAAACACACATTTTTGTGAATTTATTTTTTTTTTTTTACATATGCAAAAGTCGTGAAACACCTGTGGGGTATTAAGGCTCACTTAATTCCTTGTTACGTTCCTCAAGGGGTCTAGTTTCCAAAATAGTATGGCATGTGTTTTTTTTTTTTTTGCTGTTCCGGCACCATAGGGGCTTCCTAAATGCAACATGCCCCCAAAAAAACCATTTCAGATAAACGTACTCTCCAAAATCCCATTGTCGCTCCTTCGCTTCTGAGCCCTCTACTGCGCCCGCCGAACACTTTACATAGACATATGAGGTATGTGCTTACTCGAGAAATTGGACTACAAACATAAGTATACATTTTCTCCTTTTACCCCTTGTAAAAATTCAAAAATTGGGTCTACAAGAACATGCGAGTGTAAAAAATGAAGATTGTGAATTTTCTCCTTCACTTTGCTGCTATTCCTGTGAAATACCTAAAGGGTTAAAAAGCTGACTGAATGTCATTATGAATACTTTGGGAGATGCAGTTTTTATAATGGGGTCATTTATGGGGTATTTCTAATATGAAGACCCTTCAAATCCACTTCAAACCTGAACTGGTCCCTGAAAAATAGTGAGTTTGAAAATTTTGTGAAAAATTGGAAAATTGCTGCTGAACTTTGAAGCCCTCTGGTGTCTTCCAAAAGTAAAAACTCGTCATTTTTATGATGAAAACATAAAGTAGACATATTGGAAATGTGATCCAAAAAAAATGTATTTGGAATATCCATTTTCCTTACAAGCAGAGAGCTTCAAAGTTAGAAAAATGCAAAATTTTCACATTTTTCATCAAATTTGGGGATTTTTCACCATGAAAGGATACAAGTTACCACAAAATTTTACCACTATGTTAAAGTAGAATATGTCACGAAAAACAATCTTGGAATCAGAATGATAACTAAAAGCATTCCAGAGTTATTAATGTTTAAAGTGACAGTGGTCAGATGTTCAAAAAATGGCCGGATCCTACAGTGAAAATTGGCTGGGTCCTTAAAGGGTTAAAGGGGTACTCCAGCGCCAAGACATCTTATCCCCTATCCAAGGGATAGGGGATAAGATGCCTGATCTTGGGGTTCCCACTGCTGGGGACCCCTGTGATTTTGCACGCAGCACCCCGTTACAATCAGTCCCCGAAGCATGTTCACTCCGGGTCTTATTACTGACGGTGACGGGGCCGGAGCATTGTGATGTCACGGCCCCGCCCCCACATGACATCAGCTCCGCCCCTAAATGCAAGCTTATGGGAGGGGGTGTGACCATGGGGGTACCCTTTTAAGGAACCCAATAACAGATCTCTAGGTCTGCCCGATGTGTATTTTTTTTTTACTCTATCCTTTCCTGAGCACTGGCCGGGTAGGGTGCTTTCCCTGCCAACCTCTGGCCCTGGCCATGTATGTTCAAAAGTCTTGCTTAATTCATTTGAGGTTAATGTTCTAAGTTTGAAGGTCTAAAACTTTTCCATCTGCTTGAGGCTGTATTTTGTACACTGTGGTAGTGTATGTTAATTCTGCTTTTTTTTGCAGAAGGGGTCATCTTCTGGTTTATATCACACTATACCTAATCTTATCACTCCTGTACCTGACCTGATGAAGAGGTTGGATCTGCCTAGAAACCCGTTCACTGTCTGGAATAAAGTAACTAACTCATGTGAGATGTGGCCGTGACGTCACAAGCCGCCGACGCGGTGCCAGAAAGTTAAACAGATTTGTAAATCACTTCTATTAAACAATCTTAATCCTTCCAGTACTTTTTAGGGGCTGTATACTAAAGAGAAATCCAAAAAAAGAAATGCATTTCCTCTGATGTCATGACCACAGTGCTCTCTGCTGACCTCTGCTGTCCATTTTAGGAACTGTCCAGAGCAGGAGAAAATCCCCTTAGCAAACTTATGCTGCTCTGGATAGTTCCTAAAATGGACTGCAGAGGTCAGCCGAGAGCACTATGGTCATGACATCAGAGGAAATGCATTTCTTTTTTGGATTTCTCTTTACAAATCTGTTTAACTTTCTGGCTCCATTTGATTTAAAAATAAATAAATAAAAGTTTTCAACAGGAGTGCCCCTTTAAGGGTCCGATCAGCTTTTTAAAATTTTTTTTTTTTTAGCCCATCAGACCATCAAACGGGTCGGATGCAAACGGCTACTGTCGGGTCTCGACGGCCCCCATTCACTTGCATGGGGGTCCGTCGGTGACCCGGTAAGGAGCTTACACTATATTTTTCTCCGCTAAACTCTGAATAGCGGAGTCCGACAGCAATGTGAGCGAGGCCTTAACCCCAAGCCATATGAGGTTGCAGGGGTTAAATAAAAAATGATGACCCCGATCAGATACACGCGTACTGTTCCCTTAAGAAACAGAAGAAATGTTGTGTTGATGGCCAAGAAATTCTTTTAATCTGTCTTGAAGATGTTTGAAGACATAAGTGCATTTCCTTTTGCAGAACAAAGACAGAAAAAGTTAAACTCTGGCTAAAGTAAAATGTATCAAGTGTCCTCCAAATATTTTAAATTACTCAAGTTTACATAAAGACTTATGAAATGTAACAAGAATGCGATGTATGGATTTTACATTACTGTGGGACAAGAGTAAAGTGGTGTGTCTTTTGTCCATGTGGTGGCCCAGTACAGGAGTTGCACCCCTGTACCCTTGCTGTCCTGTCAGGTAAACTCCATTCAGTGACCCCTGGGTCCCCCTTCACCTATGTACCCTAACTAGTTAGGCAGTGCCCATGTTATGTAATGTACATATATTGTTTTACACCTTTTAAATAATGTTGCTATGTTGTGTAACCAAGGAAGGTATCAGTGACCATGTGACCTACAGGGTGACCTATGGGACCCCTTCAGAGTCTCCCCCATATAAACCCTGGGTGGAGCTAGCTCAGTCTCTCTTTTCCTGCTTAGCTGAGTTGCAGTGAGGTCAAGTCCAGAGAGAGTGTCTGGTGTCTTAAAGGGGTACTCCGGGGAAAACCTTTTTTCTTTTAAATCAACTAGTGGCAGAAAGTTAAACATATTTGTAAATTACTTCTATTAAAAAAATGTTAATCCTTCTAGTACTTATTAGCTGCTGAATGCTACAGAGGAAATTCCTTTCTTTTTGGAACCCTGATGACATCACGAGCACAGTGCTCTCTGCTGACATCTCTGTCCATTTCAGCAACCGTGCATAGCAGATGAATGCTAAGGGCAGCATGGTGCTCAGTGGTTAGCACTGCTGCCTTGCAGTGCTGGGGACTTGGGTCCAAATCCCACTAAGGACAACAATAAATAAAGCGTTATTATTATTATTATTATAATAATGTCAGCAGAGAGAACTGTGGTCGTGATGTCATCAGAGAGCATTCCAAAAAGAAAAGAATTTCCTTTGTAGTATTCAGCAGCTAATAAGTACAGGAAGGATTAAGATTTTTTAATAGAAGTAATTTACAAATATGTTTAACTTTCTGCCACCAGTTGATTTAAAAGAAAAACTGTTTTCACCGGAGTACCCCTTTAAGGAGGCCTAAAGTCTACCACGCAGCCACGAATCCACAAGTCCACTACCCCCAACATCAAAACCTGGTAAGCTATAAACAGCGTGAAGTCTGTCTAGTCAGTCTCAGTCAAGATTAATCTGTGTCAAGTCAGCCTGGCCCTGCATCAAATTGTCCAAGTCCACTACAAGTCCCACTACAAGGTCTCTGAAGTCACTGGTCACCCTCTTGGGCCTGGCTAAGCTGTTAAGACAGTTACATCTGTATGACTCTGTAATGCTGCCGTTGTTCCGTAACTTGGCATCGGAGTCAGCCCAGAATCCTGCAGTATATCTTCGGGTGGTGTAGAGGTTAAATCCCACCCTGGCATCATGAACACAAGGGGTTAATGCTATTTATCATTCTTTACATTTCAGGGGGCAGGACCAGAAGATGGATGTTAGTACAGTAGTACACACACAAGTTCTTCCTTTCTCTTGTCAGTCTGGCCAATCACAGGACAGTATCTGCTCCTCTTTGCTAGGCAATGACATAGGGGGACATTTACCGAAAAACCTGCCCAGAGGAAAAGAGGCTGAGTTGCCCATAGCAACCAATCAGATTGCTTCTTTCATTTTGGAAAAGGCCTCTGAAAAATGAAAGACGCGATCTGATTGGTTGCTATGGGCAACTCAGCAACTTTTCCTCTGGACGGGTTTCCACTGTGCTGTGGTTTGATTTAAAGTATAGTACAAGACTATAAAGAGTTTGTGGAGGGAGAAAGGGTTAGTGATATATTGGGTTTTCCAGGTGCTATGAGAGCAGCAAGAAACAAAAACAGCAGCAGCTCAGCAAGGAAGGGGTTATACTACTGAACTGCTGCAGTGAGAGGGAAGTCTTGATTTACCTTTTAAATGGGCACTGTCACCAACTTTATTTTTTGATATGTTGTAGTACTTATGTACTACAACATATCTCTAATATACTTTTATTATTATTTATTTTTTCATTAAAAAGATTTAATTTACATTTAAAAACCGGCTACTGAAAAAGGACTGATTTTGGAGTGGCAATCAGATAGTTGCTTTATTGACAGCATTGACGAGGAGCTCTTACATGTGTGGAATCTGGAAAGTGGATTCCCTTTCTTCTAGTATGGAACCCAGTGGCAGGAACCGATCAAAAATAGCAAGGGCAGAGAATAATCAATGTCAGTCCAAATCTGAGGTCAGGGCATTGGTGCAAGGTCAAAAGAATATCCAAAGGTCACAATCCAAGGAGCCCAATAGATGGGTATGGAAAGAAGGAACAGGGAACCTGGAAACAACTGCTTGATCTTTGTGTATATGGCAACAAGGCTTTGTTTAAAGCCCACAGGAGCCAGGAAGTTACCTGTTGATGAGACAACACAGGCATGGCTGGTTCTACAGGATTGTTTGCTGGCAGGTTTCCCTTAGACATTCTCCAAACTCTACAGGAATAGATGACGTGCTCAGTAAGGCTGCGTTCACACGGCCGTCTAGACCCGTCCCGTTCTTCTCCCGTCAAAAATAAAAATGGACAATAACGGATGCAAACGTATGTTATGTTTCGATCTGTTTGAATCTGTTTTTGTTCAGTTAATAAACCCCCCAAAATTTTTCTTTTTGTTCTGAGCATGCTCAGAAGCAAAAAACAGATCAAAAAACAGATTGAAAAAACAGATGCAAACTGATGACATTACAGGCTCATCCGTTTTCCATAAACTTCAATGTTAAATTTACTGTATCCATTTTTTCATCAGTTTTTTTTGACGGAAGAAAAAATATAGCATGTGCCGTTTTTTCTGCCATCAAAAAAAGGAAATGAGTGCAGACGGGTACAAACGGATGTAAACGGATTGTAAAAAAATCCCATTGACACGTAGGGATTTAAAAAAAATAAAAAATAAATAAACATTTTTAATCCGTTTACAGCCTGCACGAACGGAACCGAAACGGGGATAAAAAACAGGGAAAGACGGCCGTGTGAACGCACCCTAAGTCATATGTGCATGTTTTGGGCACCTCCATGCTCAGCCATGCTCACCTTGGTGCACTCTTCATCTGCCGCCATGACAGCGACCGAGAGAAGACAAGATGTGCCCACTGCGGAATCGCCTGTGTCTGGGTAAGGAGGCCCTCTGGCTCCATGACACTTTGTGATATCGGAAGAGAAAAATGATGAGAAAAGGGGCCAACAGTATATTTTTTTACTAGATTTTTCGAATTGTCGTCTGATGACACTTTAGAAAACAACGCAATAGCACTAAAAGGGGAAGCTATTCTATTTAAAGGGGTACTCCCGTGGAAAACTTTTTTTTTTTTAAATCAACTGGTGCCAGAAAGTTAAACAGATTTGTAAATTACTGCTATTAAAAAATCTTAATCCTTCCAGTACTTTTTAGGGGCTGTATACTACAGAGGAAATGCTTTTCTTTTTGGATTTCTCTGATGTCACACACAGTCCACAGTGCTCTCTGCTGACCTCTGCCTTCCATTTTTGGAACTGTCCAGAGAAGGAGAAAATCCCCATAGCAAACATATGCTGCTCTGGACAGTTCCTAAAATGAACAGAAGAGGTCAGCAGAGAGCACTGTGGCCGTGACATCAGAGAAATCCAAAAAGAAAAGCATTTCCTCTGTAGTATACAGCCTATAAAATGTTCGATTTTTAAATAGAAGTAATTTACAAATCTGTTTATTTTTCTGGCACCAGTTGATTAAAAAAAAAAAAAAAAGTTTTCCACGGGAGTACCCCTTTAAAGGGGTATTCTGGCTTTATCCAAAGGATAGGGGATAAGATGTGTGATCACAGGGGTCCCACCCCTGAGGACCCCCGCCATCTCGGTGCAGCCCTCGGCATTCTGTGACATGAATGGAGGGGGCGTGGCGTGACGTCACTAGGGGGATTGGTCGTGACGTCACGTCCCCGTCTCGGAGGCAGCGCCCACAGAATGCCAGGGGCTGCACGGAGATTGCGGGAGGTCCCAGCGGCGGGACGCCTGCGATTATACATCTTATCCTCCATCCTTTGGATAGGGGATAAGATGTATGAAGCCGAAATACCCCTTTAACCTATTTTTCTAGTACCTTTATGATACAATATCAAAGTATGAGTCAGTATTGTTGCAACAGAGTTATACGAGCTTGGACTAATACCGAATGAAATTGCATTTTACTGTCAAAAGTGCAAAGCAGTAAAGAGGTATAAAGATAATAAATGTCCATAGTGATCTGCCTCCTGCCATCCAGACCTATAATACTCAAATTATCAGTGCAATAAAAGGGCCTGAAGCATTTCTGCTATGGAAAGGGGATGTTATCCTGCGATGATATGCTTATGCAAGGCTTAAAGATTTCCGCAGTTAAAACCAAGTCGCTGACCCAAATAGATACTTCTATTCAAGGGCGAACTGCAAGTGCTGCATGGCTCGCCAATGTCAATGGCCATATGGCCATCAGTATAATGATTTGGTGGAGAAAAAGTGGCATTATATTGGCAGAAGAGAGCGGGCGAGTTCTTCATATGAGAAAATTAAAGGCAGAGAGTGATAGATGGGTTCATGAAAGTAAAATGATTCTTATATTAATTCAATGAAAGCTTCAGCGAGATTCTGTCTACAACCCATAGGTCATGTTCTGCACTAGGAGCATGGTTTAACCAAAACGTTCGAGTAATCTAAAACCCCTCAAGGCTCATGCACAGGGTTTTATTATGGCTGAGTAATTGTGGTGACACGGGGGGTGCAAGGTATAATTGTCAATTCATGACGCCAGGGCACCGTTAGCCTATACACGTCCGAGGTGGAGACAGCTTTGCCTGGGCCAGGCACGGGCAATAAACACACTGATGTCGGGTTATGGATAACTGTCATTTAGAGGAGTAGATGGTACAACACTCACAGTACAGAGCAGAGTAGAAGGGATGCAGCGTAACCCTTGGGAGCCCTGTTGCCTTGCTGGGAATTGAGACTTGGAGATTAAGAGAGATCCCATGCTGACGAGGGTTCTGCTAAGGTCCAATTACTGACACCACCAGGGATTTTCTTTTAGGCTTCTCTCTGAATCACCTCACACTTCTTCCACCTTCTTTCCACACTGCAGCTCACATGGAGCTCTGCACTCAGGAAAAACTGAAAGTAAACTGGGACAACTCCTCCCCTCCTACACTATATACAGGACAATTTGGGGGTTCTCATTGGGTGGACAGGGTCACCTGGTTACTCTGCATCTCCTTCTGAAAGGTACAGTACACAAATAATACAGGAACACAGTAAATACAGCAAAGTGCATACATTCTGTAAATAGAGGTATAATAGTCAGAAGCTGTATTATGTAAGAGTAACATGACCGGACTGGAGTGTGTGGAGAACATTGGCGAGGAGAAGGGATCAAGCAGCGACAACCCTGTGGAATAATGCAGGTGCTGACATCCACAGTGCGGTGGGTAGATTGCGGCGCTGACCAGGAAAGGACACGTCCAGTGAGTAGGAAGGATTTATTCAAATGCAACGCATTTCACCACGCTTGCGCGGCTGCCTCAGGCATGCTGGATGCCTGAGGAAGCCGCGCAAGCGCGGTGAAACATGTTGCGTTTGAATAAATCCTTTCTACTCACTGGACGTTTCCTTTCCAGCGCCGCAATTTACCCACCGCTCTGTGGAAGTCAGCACCTGCATTATCGTACAAGGTCGGGGAGGCTGCAGACCAGGTCCATACACTCACCCATGCTGACCATTGTTGTGTGCGAGTTCACACAACTGCCTTTGGTAAGAGTTTCTCACATTATTGGTTTGAACCTTACACAGGCGATTTTACACTATGGAGCGCTCTTCCATCTCGTAAGAACTGACACAATGTGACCATCAATTTTGCTGAAACTTAAAGGGGTGCTCCGCCCCTAGACATCTTATGCCCTATCCATATCTTATGCCAGTCATCCGGCACGGAGCGAAGTTCGTTCTGTGCACCGGATGTCTGGGGTGCCGCAGCCGAGATCTCGGGGGTCCCCAGTGGTTGGACCCCCGCGATCAGACATCTTATCCCCTATAAGATTTCTAGGGGTGGAGTACCTCTTTAAAGTCGACTTATAAGGAACTTGGCTTTGTGGTTACACTTATTGGTTTGGCTGTTATCACTCTGTGGTTCTTCTTCCGCCTCAGATTGGTGGTTGAGGCTTCCTTGACTTACTCCAGCTATTAGATCACACTCTTGTAGGGAAACTTTTCTCACCCCCTCTAGTCAATACCCATAATGCCAGCTCCCTCTTTTTGGTGCATTTTTGTTTTTTGGCAGACTCGACCTGCTGTGAGCTCCCTTGCTGTCTCTGCAGTAGTGGCCCTAGACTTCTCCAGGATCCTCTGTGGAATGTGATAACCCTTGTGGCACATCATGGCCCAGGAGAAATCACCTCACTATTAGTATCCATCAGCAACTGCAAGCTCCGCGTCATACCACAGCAACAACAACCACAACTTAACAATGTTATTGGCCGTCAGTATCCTCTATTACCGTATAATCCGAGTTTTTTAGCACAATTTTTTGTGCTGAAAGCGCCCCCTCGGCTTATACTCGAGTGAACAAAAACAAACAAAAAAAAGCTTCTGGCATAGCTGTGAGGGGATGGGCCAGGCCATCCATCTTTGGCCATCTATGCTGCAGGGACCGTCCAGTGGGGTGGGCTAGTCATTCCGGGCTTTCCATCTTCATCGGGAGGCCCTCATCTCCACTCCGGGCCGGCCCCGAACTAGTGACGCTGCATTGAAGCCACCGCGCAGGGACATTCATGTGTCGGGATGCCCCGGACGTAACCGACGTCTGCTGCGCACGGACATCCCTGCGTGTCGTCGTCAATGCAACGTCACTAGTCCATGGCCGGCCCGGAGCGGAGAAAAGGGCCTCCCGGTGAAAATGGATGGCCCGGACCAGCTCACCCTTCCTTCCACCCACCGAGAAAGCAACAACTGGGGAGGTGAGTAGAAAACAAAAGGAGGGTCTGGATGATGACAAAGGGAGGGACAGGTGGTGATGATGAAGGGGGGATGATGACGAGGGGGATGATGACGAGGGTGATAATGACTGGGTGATGATGATGGGGTGATAATGACAGGGTGATGATGACGAGGGTGAAAATGACAGGGTGATAATGACGGGGGTGATAATGACAGGGTGATGATGACAGTAGGGGATGATGTATTTCCCACCCTAAGCTTATAGCTGAATCAATAACTTTTCCTAGGTTTTGGGGTGAAATTAGGGGCCTCGGCTTATATTCGGAACGGCTTATACTTGAGTATATACGGTACATTTAGAGAAGGCTTACACAACACTTCTCCAAATGGCAGTGGATGTGAACCTGCCAGGTTACCAAACTGGTCCGGCTTTGAGCCACTCTTGTTGGTGTTGTCCAAGGTGCCCCCTTGTTTTTACCCTTTTTTAGATGGGCTACAGCAGAAGAAGACCACACCGGGGGCCACTCCTGTCAGCTAAGAACAAGAAACCGAGGCTACAATTCATACAGGAACCAAAACTGAACAATGGAGGATGGAAGAACGTTGTCTGGTCTGAGGAGTCCTCATTCCAGCTGTGACATTCAGATGGGTCAGAATTTGGTGTAACAACATAAAGCCTGGATCCCTCCTGCCTTGTAGTGATGAGCGGAATAGGCCATATTTGAATTCACGATATTTCGCAAATATTTGGACGAATATTCGTCCTATATTCGCAAATTTCGCATATTTGTTAACTTTTTTTTTTCTCCATGCGAAATTCTTAATAAAATTCGCAACATGAGCATGCACGATTATATCTTTCAACTAACTACTTTCCTATTGGTTGCTAGCGATGTTGCTAACCTCTGACAACTGTATTTGCATCCTCATTGGTCCACAAGCTTAAAGAAGGGAGGGATCAGTCTCCTCTGGAAGTGCCGATATTCGCATATTTTTCTCATAAAATTCGCATTCGCATATTCACCTTCTTTGGACCACAAGCTGGAAGCAGAAAGGGGTGATCACTTTTTATTTATATAATACACATCATTGCGATGTTTACTGTGAAAGGAAAAAAAAACATTCATCATAACGAATATAATTTGCGATATTCAAAATGTTTGCGAAATCGCTATTCGAATATTAGCACTCAGCACTAGTGCCTTGTATCAGCGGGTCAGGCTGGTGTTGCTGTGGGGGACATTGGGCCCCTTAGTACCAATTGATCCTGGTATAAACCCCACAGTCTACCTGAGTATTGTTACTGACCATGTCCTTCCCTTTATGACCACAGTGGACCCATCTTCTGATGATACTTCCAGAAGGATAATGCCCCATGTCACATGACATCATCTCATACCAGACAATAAGGTCACATGACATCATCTCATACAGGACAATAAGGTCACATGACGTCATCTCATATCGGACAATAAGGTCACATGACATCATCTCATACAGGACAATGAGGACACATGACTCCAATGGCCTCCACAGTCACCAGATCTCATCCAATAGATCACCGCTGGGATGTGGTGGAACCGGAGATTCTCATCAACGATCCGACAAATCTACAGCAACTGTGTGATGTCATCATGTCCATATGGAGGAACTGTGTGATGTCATCATGTCCATATGGAGGAACTGTATGATGCCATCATGTCCGTATGGAGGAACTGTGTGATGTCATCATGTCCATATGGAGGAACTGTGTGATGTCATCATGTCCATATGGAAGAACTGTGTGATGTCATCATGTCCATATGGAAGAACTGTGTGATGTAATCATGTCTATTTGGAGGAACTGTGTAATGTCATCATGTATATATGGAGGAACTGTGTGATGTCATCATGTCCATATGGAGGAACTGTGTGATGTCATCATGTCCATATGGAAGAACTGTGTGATGTCATCATATCCATATGGAGGAACTGTGTGATGTCATCATGTCCATATGGAGGAACTGTGTGATGTCATCATGTCCATATGGAAGAACTGTGTGATGTCATCATGTCCATATGGAAGAACTGTGTGATGTTATCATGTCTATATGGAGGAACTGTGTGCTGTCATCATGTCCATATGGAGGAACTGTGTGATGTCATCATGTCCATATGGAAGAACTGTGTGATGTCATCATATCCATATGGAGGAACTGTGTGATGTCATCATGTCCATATGGAGGAACTGTGTGATGTCATCATGTCCATATGGAGGAGCTGTGTGATGTTATCATGTCCATATGGAAGAACTGTGTGATGTCATCATGTCCATATGGAGAACTGTGTGATGTCATCATGTCCATATGGAGGAACTGTGTGATGTCATCATGTCCATATGGAGGAACTGTGTGATGTCATCATGTCCGTATGGACAAACTGTGTGATGTCATCATGTCCATATGGAACAAAATCCAGCACCTTATTCATGCCAATTTTTCTATCTACATATGCTGTTTCAATGTGTTTCAGGCGCATTTCTGGCAGAACCAGGTTAGGCCTAGTGTCCCCTGATTATCCATTGGATGTTGGTAAGAACCGTGTATTGTAAATGTGACCAAATACTCTAGATATCAATAATAATAATAAAAAAAGAAAAAAAAAAAGAAACTGGATGCCATCAAATGTGCTTCTCATTCCTGGGAACAAGAGAAAGTGATAAAAGACCAACCCAACCATCACCTTCTGTCAGTCACATAAATGAGCAGGGGTCTACACGAGTATATGTTAGTAAGGCAATGGTGCGAAAAATGCTACAAATATTAAAAAATGGTCTTGGTAATATTCATTTTATTGAGCTGTCTATGCATGCTATATTTATTTGATGACAATAAAGCACTGGGCAAGTCTTTGTCTTGCAGGAAAGCAACATTCCAGGCACCCGATCCAGCAATCCATTATTACACAAGGTGCCAAGTCTCTCCGTACAATAACTGGATCCACTGTCTTGTTGCCAAGACTCACTATTCCCTTCTATAACAAGGACACAGACTACATTTCCACCGTCGAAATGGACTTCTTCCTCCAGCCTAAGCCAAGGACTTGTTACAGCTTCTCCCTATGTCAAAATTGGCTCGGTTAATAAACATATAATACATTATTACGGATAGGTGGGGTTTATTGCCTGGAACATGGACAAATATTTTCTGCTGATGCCTGAGATTTAGTCTCCAGTATTCCATTATACAGTATGGGGATAATTTATTGCTGATTCCTGACCAGAGGCGTCTGTGCCATGACCTGTGGTTAGCCTCTCTATGTCATACAGTCCCCCCTAAGGCCTAACCTTCCTTCTAGGACCGCGGTAGTAGATGCAACGGGGTGATATATGTTTATTTATTGTCTACGTATCGCTCAAGTGTTGTCACTATCACAAGTCAAACACTCTTTTGTGACAATGGCAGGAATCCTTCTACTATTGTCCCTCAAGTTACCACATTGTAAGCTGAAAACATGATATCTTAAAGGGGTATTCTGGGTTTATAAGATGTATAAGATGTATGATCACAGGGGTCCTGCCGCTGCCTCCAAGACAGGGACGTAAAGTCATGACCACGGCCCCTAGTGCCTTAACACCCCCTCCATTCAAGTCTATGGGAGGGGGCGTCACTAGGGTGAGTAGGCATGACGTCACGTCCTCGTCTCGGAAGCAGCGCCCAGCACAGTGGGGGTCCCCAGTGGCAGGACCCCTGCAATCATACATCTTATCCCCTATCCTTTGGATAGGGGATAAGATGTATAAACCCCGAATACCCCTTTAAGACCAAAACTCTATGAAAAAACAGTAATTGGTCCAAAAGACTCCAAAATGTCCTCCCAAAATAAGAAGAAAATTAAGACTAAAGGAAAATGACAAGATAACTAATAGAGATAAAGCCAGTCATTACATGTTAAAGTTAGAAATAGCTGCTAAAAGCTATAAATCACTTAATACATAGAGGACAGGTCACCCAAGGGCAGACAAAATGCCTTAGCCAAAATCATATGCACCACTAGGTGCTATGTGGCATGTACAGGTAACTAAATGAATGTTAAAAATTTAACAAACCAGCAATGAAGAGGTGCTGCTGCCAAGATATTCCCCTACCTCCCACTCTGACGTGTTTTGCCTAGCTTCTTTTAGGAGTAGTGAGGTGGGGGAAGTCCAGGAGCTATTAATGGAGGGAATACACAGATTGTAGGCAATTACCTACATGGTGGATCGGGGGGGGGGGGGGGGGCATAAAATTATGGCATATGTCAGCTCGTGATGCCAGGGCAACGTTAACCACCATGTTCCGAGGATGAGATAGTTCTACTGGGCCAGGCGCTAGGCAGTGATGACCACAATATGGGGTTATGGAAAAATATCTTTTACCGAGGCAGGAATTACTGTTGAAATCCTCACAGTACAGATATGTACAGAGGAAGCCCATTGCCTTGCTGGGACTTGTAGTTGCTGCAAGTACAGATTTGAGATTAATGGCAGCCCACGCTGAATGAGTGACTGACAGACAGACTGAAGATTATTTTCCCCAGGAGCTTTGTGCTTACTGTCAGGCTTGAACTTAACCTGAGCGTTGGGGTTTTCCTGAGATTTGCGTGGCTGCAGATTTTGGATTTCTTCTCCTTAGGCTTCCTCAGACTTCTCCTCTCACTTCTCCACACTGCACCTCAGTTCTCATGTTATCAACTATTAACCCCTTAACGACGCAGGACGTAAATGTACGTCCTGGTGAGGTGGTACTTAACGCACCAGGACGTACATTTACGTCCTAAGCATAACCGCGGGCATCGGAGCGATGCCCGGATCATGCGCGGCAGGTCCCGGCTGCTGATCGCAGCCAGGGACCCACCCGTAATGGCGGACATCCGCGATCCCGCGGATGTCCGCCATTAACCCCTCAGATGCCGTGATCAATACAGATCACGGCATCTGCAGCATTGCGGTCATTAAAATGGATGATTGGATCGCCCAGAGCGCTGCCGCGACGATCCGATCGTCCGGCATGGCAGTCGGAGGTCCCCTCACCTGCCTCCGCTGCCTTCCCGGCGTCTTCTGCTATGATCTGCCTTCCCGCAGACCAGAGCAGAAGATCACCGATAACCCTGATCAGTGCTGTGTCCTATACATAGCACTGAACAGGATTAGCAATCGAGTGATTGCTATAAATAGTCACCTATGGGGACTATTAAAGTGTAAAAATAAAAGTAAAAAAAAGTAAAAAAAATAAAGTAAAAAAAATTTGAAAAATCCCCTCCCCCAATAAAAACGTAACTTGTCCCACTTTCCCTATTTCACCCCCAAAAAGTATTTAAAAAAATATTTTATATACATATTTGGTATCGCCGCGTGTGTAAATATCTGAACTATTAAAATAAAGTGTTAATGATACCGTACGGTGAACGGAGTGAACGTAAAAATAAAAAAGGCCAAAATAGATGCTTTTTTTTATAACATTGTATTTAAACAAAAATTTATAAAAAATGGATTAAAAGTTCTATATAAGCAAATATGGTATCAATAAAAAGTACAGCTCACGCCGCAAAAAAATGAGCCCTCATACCGCCGCTTATATGGAAAAATGAAAAAGTTATAGGTCTTCAACATAGGGGGATTTTAAATGTACTAATTTGGTTAAAAAATTTGCGATTTTTTTATAAGCGCAACAGTAATAGAAAAGTGTATAATCATGGGTATCATTTTAATCATATTGACCCAAAGAATAAAGAACACGTCATTTTTACCGGAAATTGTACGGCGTGAAAACGAAACCTTCCAAAATAAGCAAAATTGCGGTTTTCTTTTTAATTTCACCACACAAATAATATTTGTTTGGTTGTGCCATACATTTTATGGTAAAGTGAGTGATGGTGTTACAACGGACAACTGGTCGCGCTGTCACCGCTCGTCACCACTGCCTTGGATGTCGCCATCCATCACTATCACCGCGTCCCCAGGGTGTCCCCGACACTCCGGTAAGGCCTCTGCTTCCCCGGCATCCTCGCTCTCCGTCACCGCCATCACGTCGCTGCGCACGCCGCTCCTATTGGATGACAGGACGGCACACGCAGTGAGTTGATGATGACGATGGAGAGCGCCGGCAATGCAGGGGATCCCGAAGAGGATGCGCCGGAGCCCCGAGGACATGTAAGTGATCGTCAGCGGATCGCACGAGGTACCATAAACTACTATCCGGTGGCAGCTGAAGCAGTCTGCGCTGCCGGATAACCGTTTATGCGATGGCCCCGACATACAAAAGCATCGTATGTTGAAATATCAGATTGTATGTCAGGGCCATCGTAGGTCAGGGGGTCACTGTATATATATATATATATATATATATATATATATATATATATATATCTATACTTATCTATTTATAGATAAATTTATATATAGTCAACCCCTTTTTAAGACCACCCAAAATTGCATTAAAAAGTGGTCTTCTGAGTCGATGGTCTTCCCAAAGAAAATAGTCATTATGCATAATATATGGTGGACTGAAAACATGTGGTCACATGCGGTCTTATGGAGAGGTCTGACTCTATCTGTATCCCAGCATTATACACAGGAACCTCATCGGAATTGGGAATAAACGTGATGACATGTAGAGAAATATCGTGTGACTGTGTTCCCCGTGACTCACGCCGTGATGTCATAGAGCTGTGTTTGTTTTATTCGGGTAACCATAGCGACAGAGAGCTTCATAGCACAGCACATTGTGACCCTTGTCACCACTAATGCTTCAGACAGAAGGATTTCACAGTCCATTAATATAGATGAGGTAAACCATCAGATAACCTGCGCCGCGTACACAGACACTCAAGGCTTCTTTAGCTGAAATGTCCGATTATACGAAAAAAATGTCAGGCCTTCCAAAAGTCATATATGGCCATCATAAGAATCATATGGTACGTGTGATGACAAGGAGGAAACCTTTTAAAGGGGTATTCCGCTGGAAAACATTATTTTTTAAATCAACTGGTGCCAGAAAGTTAATCCTTACAGTACTTATTAAAGGGTGCCTCTCATCAAATAAACTTTTGATGTATTTTAGATTAATGAATGTTGAATAACTTTGCAATAGCATGTTAATGAAAAATCTGCTTCTTTCTATTGTATTTTTCCCGATCAGTCCTGTCAGCAAACATTTCTGACTCATGCTGGAGTCCTAAACACTCAGAGCTGCCAGCCTGCTTTGTTCACAGCCAAACAGGCTGTGAACAAAGCAGGCTGGCAGCTCTGAGTGTTCTCCTTTGTGAACAAAGCAGACTGGCAGCTCGTAGTGTTTAGGACTCCAGCATGAGTCTGAAATGCTTGATGCCAGGACTGGTAGGGAGACCCCTAGTGGTCATTTCTTCAAAGTGGAAAATTAAATAGAAAGAAGCATATTTTTTAATAACATGCAATTGTAAAGTTATTCTGCAGACATTAATCTATAATATATCAGAAGTTTTTTTGATGAGAGGTACCCTTTAACTGCTGTATGCTCCACAGGAAGTTCTTTTCTTTTTGAATTTATTTTCTCTCTGATCACAGTGCTCTCTGCTGACGCCTCTGTCCATGTCAGAAACTGTCCAGAGCAGGAGCAAATCCCCATAGCAAACCTCTCCTGCTCTGGACAGTTCCTGACATGGACAGAGGTGTCAGCAGAGGGCGCTATGGTCAGACAGAAAGGAAATTCAAAAAGAAAAGAACTTCCTGTGGGCGTGGCCACTGGGGGCCTGGCATGAGTCCGAAATCTCAGACTGCGGCTGGGACACGTGACGCGCATAGCACTGCTCAATCAGACAGGCCGGAGCGAGCGCTGTGCGTGCAGAAGAGCGCTCCTAACATGGCCAGCCGTGTCATGAGGCTCTGTCCCCTCACATGGCCATATATAGATTAGCGTTTCACAAATAGGGTACCTCCAGCTGCTAGTAGTAGTTTTGCAACAGCTGGAGGCACCATGGTTGTGAAACACTGATATATCACAGGGATCGCCGAGAAAGAAGGGCGGGAGAGAGCCCGGCAGGCTTCAGATGACGTCGTGCCTGCCATGGGGGGGGGGGGGGGTGCGTTAGGGACAGTTTTCTCTTTAAAGGGGTACTCCGGCGCTTAGACATCTTATCCCCTATCCAAAGGATAGGGGATAAGATACCTGATCATGGGGGTCCCGCTGCTGGGGACCCCTGTGATCTCGCACGCCGCACCCCGTAAAAAATTTGCTCCGGGTCTGATTACTGTCGATCACGGGGCCGGAGCATTGTAACGTCACGCTCCGCCCCCTCAATGCAAGCGCTCTCATCCAATGGGCACTCTAGCACCTACCTTGCCTATAGGTGGCACCGGCCCTGGAGCACCTACCACAGCAATCGTCCCTTGAACACAGTTCTTGTCCGTAATGCACAGCCCAAGATCTAAAACTGCAAGAACAAGTTACTACCGCAGAGTCATCTCGCCTATCAGCCGGAGGAGTGTTCTCCATCATGACTGTCCAACTATTGTTATTTTAGCAGGTTTGACCATTAAGAGTTCGAGTTGTACTGATAGAATCCTTGAGGTCAGACGAATGGAATATTTATCAGCGATTTCTGAAAATAGACTTACCCATTTTAACAATATATGGAAGGACTGGGACGGCTTTATGGAGAATACCATCCCCCGGTGAGGCAGAGGAGGTCCGGATACTGTCACATGAGCTTGCATATACTTTTCATTATAATATCTTATGTCTTTAATTTGTCTTTCTTTGTAACTATAATTTTTCTACTGTTATCTTTACCCCACTTTTTTTTTCTTTCTCCATCCTCTGAACCATATTTTAGCCAAAATATGTAATCTTATAATTCTTTTATCCCCAGTCCATTATAAATCTTGTTATAAATGATAGAGAGGATTACTCTTCTATTTGTGTATACAATATGTTCTTTATTACCGTTATAGAGAATAATGGTTCGGTTGCATGAATACTGTTACTAATTTTGAAAGGCATCATCACATGGCAACCTTGCTGTATCATATAGTGATCTGCCAAATCTTATTCCTTATTGTAATTAGATGTGTACGTTCATGAAACTGAAAGTTATGATTACAAGACATATCTGAGTGAATTATACAATTAGAGGACTAACAATTTATTGGTTCGGATTCAGATAATACCGATATATTTTCTTTTTATTTGTTTTCAATGTCTGTTTTTTCTTTTTTGATTCCCTTACTGTTAAAATGAAAAATAGTTTATAAAATATAAAAATAAACAGTTATATAAAAAAAAAAGAGTTCGAGTTCACACCAAACCAAACTTTTAGCTGAGATCAGACCGGTCCAGGGTTCGATGGGTTCGATTTGCTCATCTCTAACGCCCCTTTCACACTATAAATTCATCTGTTATAATGTTCCGTTATGAAAACACAGAAAATCGCCTGTTAAACGGACGTTACAAAATCCCATTATAGTCTATGGGATTTTTACATTACCCAATTTAACCCGTCATAGACCGTTATTAATAACGGACGGTATTTTGTGACGGGAGAAAGTAACAGGAGAAATAGTGATTGTACAATGTCTTCTGTTCTTTCTCCCATCACAAAATAAAGTCTGTTATTAATAATGGGCTACGACAGGTTAAAATGGAACGGAACATTATAACGGATCTTTACAACGGATGAATGTATAATGTGAAAGGGGCCTAATGAGAAGGGATTTGGGAGGTGACGCTCTCCATACCTCAGTGAGGTTTGTTATATAGAGGGCTAAAGATCATTGCCGTCTTCGTGTCACAAAAATAATACGCAACATTTTCCACTCACCATGTTGACTTTTGTATTGTGGACATGAGATGTTCATGGGAAATAGGACTGAACCATTACATCAGGAAAGGGAAACAGAAATAGGACAGGTCATTGTAGGAAGTCAGTGACAGCCGCGGAATAGTTCACAGAATAATGTACGGAGATCCTGGACTCAGGCCGGATTACAGATGAGAAAAAACAGACGCAAAGAATGTCAAATGGAAAGAAGAAAAACAGTGATTAACAAAGCAAATATATAAAACTAATTCTAAAATGATGAGGAAAACAATGTAGCAAGGAAAGGTGATCAGTGTTAGTAAAAGGGGCCATGTCTCCTTTTACTAACAAGGTATAAATAAATTATGTATGTGCGTATATATGTATGTATGTGTATGTATGTGTGTATATATGTATGTGTGTGTATATATATGTATGTGTGTATATATGTATGTGTGTAAGTATATATGTATGTGTGTATATATGTATGTGTATGTATGTGTATAT
Organism: Hyla sarda; assembly: GCF_029499605.1. Classification (NCBI taxonomy): domain Eukaryota; kingdom Metazoa; phylum Chordata; class Amphibia; order Anura; family Hylidae; genus Hyla; species Hyla sarda. The sequence continues at coordinate 15,240,290 of NC_079200.1, read as the reverse complement.
ATGAATGTATGTGTATGTATGTATGTGTATATATATGTATGTGTGTATATATGTATGTGTATGTATGTGTATATATGTATGTATGTGTATGTATATATGTAGGTATGTGTATGTATGTATGTGTATATATATGTATGTGTGTATATATGTATGTGAATGTATGTGTATATATGTATGTATGTGTATGTATATATGTATGTATGTGTATGTATGTATGTGTATATATATGTATGTGTATATATGTATGTGTATATATATGTATGTGTGTATATATGTATGTGTGTATATATGTATGTATGTGTGTATATATGTGTGTGTATATATGTATGTGTATGTATGTGTATATATATGTATGTGTGTATATATGTATGTGTGTATATATGTATGTATGTATGTGTATATATATGTATGTGTGTATATATGTGTGTGTATATATGTATGTATGTGTGTATATATGTATGTGTATGTATGTGTATATATGTATGTGTGTATATATGTATGTGTGTATATATGTGTGTGTATATATGTGTGTATATATGTATGTGTATATAAGTATGTGTATATATGTATGTGTGTATATATGTATGTGTGTATATATGTATGTATGTGTATATATATGTATGTGTGTATATATGTATGTGTGTATATATGTATGCATGTATGTGTATATATATGTATGTGTGTATATATGTATGTGTGTATATATGTATGTATGTGTGTATATATGTATGTGTATGTATGTGTATATATGTATGTGTGTATATATGTATGTGTGTATATATGTATGTATGTGTGTATATATGTATTTGTATGTATGTATATATATGTATGTGTGTATATATGTATGTGTATGTATGTGTATATACATGTATGTGTATATATCTATGTATATATTTATGTATGTGTATGTATGTGTGTGTATTAGGGATCGACCGATTATCGGTATGGCCGATATTATTGGCTGATAATTACGATTTTGGGCATTATCGGTATCGGCAATTACCTTGCCGATAAGCCGATAATGCCCCGCCCACCCCGAGTGCCCACCCCGAGCGCCATTCCGGGTGGAGGGTGAACCGGTACGGGCTGTCCTCCGGGGGTCATCTTCTCCACTCCGGGCAGGCTCCGGCCTAGTACGCTGCATAGACGCCGCTACGCCGTGACGTCAGGTGCGTCACTGCGCACGGGCGTCACTGCGCATGGGCGTCACTGCGCAGCGGCGTCTATGCAGCGTACTAGGCCGGAGCCTGCCCGGAGTAGAGAAGATGACCCCCGGAGAAGAAGGACAGCCCGGACCGGTTCACCCTCCACCCGGAATGCCGCCGGACACTACAGGAAGGAAGGATGGCCCGGACCACCCTGACAGGTAGTGGAGAGAAGCGGGTGGCGGCGGCGACCTATGGCACCGCAAAAGCCACTGCAGTGCATTGATTTAAAGCGCCCGCTTTAAATCAATGACCTGCAGCGGTGTCGAGGGGGGATAAATAGCCGATAACTTATACCGGAATATCAGTATAAGTTATCGGCTATCGGCCCTAACCTCCACCGATTATCGGTATCGGCCCTAAAAAACCGATATCGGTCGATCCCTTGTGTGTATATATGTATGTGTGTGTCTGTGTATATATGTATGTATATATTTATGTATGTGTATGTACGTGTGTGTGTGTATATATGTATATATTTATGTATGTGTATGTATGTATATATGTATTTGTGTATATATGTATGTGTGTGTATATATGTATGTATATATGTATTTGTGTATATATGTATGTATATACTGGTAGAGAAAAGGTAAGATCGGTACAGGTGTGGTATCAGTCCCTCTGTGCTCGGTGTGGTGCAAGCATGGGAAACAACACTGAATGGATGCAAACAAGTAAAGAAACACGCTGCGACTCACCACCACTTTGCTTCGTCTTTAATGCCGCTTGTAGTACATCAATATTGGTACAGGCAATCTGAAGACATCAGGGCTGTACGGTGGGGAGAGGAAGGTACGGATAGTGCGGGGAGGTCCCAAGACGACCAGCTAGTTTCGCATCACATGATGCTTCTTCCGGTCTTGGGACCTCCCCGCACTATCCGTACCTTCCTCTCCCCACCGTACAGCCCTGATGTCTTCAGATTGCCTGTACCGATATTGATGTACTACAAGCGGCATTAAAGACGAAGCAAAGTGGTGGTGAGTCGCAGCATGTTTCTTTACTTGTTTGTATATATGTATGTATATATTTATGTATGTGTATGTATGTATATATGTATGTATGTATATATATATATGTACGTATATATGTATATATTTATGTATGTGTATGTATGTATATATGTATGTGTGTATATTTGTATGTATATATGTATGTGTATGTATGTATGTATATGTATGTATATATGTATGTGTGCATATATATATGTATGTGTATATATGTACTGTAAGGATTTCTCCCTGGGTATAGCACTGGGATCGTCCTTGACACCGCTACAAGACACGTTTCCACTTCAATCAGCAGGCAAACAACAGTACTTTAACACTTTAACTTTATGCAAGTCCGGCCCCTCGCCAGCTTTATTAGACAGGTTGCAGGATAAATAAAAACATATTACAGGAACAGACAAAATCCTAGACCGTCTAGTCACTAACTAAACAATCCAGCATACCCTGACTATCAACTGGTGGGCTTTTCCCAGCCAGTTAAACTTATGCCTCCTGCAACCTTCCAATAACTGTTCACACACAGCGTTTGCAACCCCTTGCTGTGTGTCTCATCCACTTCACTCTTGGGGCCACTCACAGCTCGGGCTGTGTGTTCCTCACCAGGACCCCTACCTCCCACTACAGCCACCTTGCTGTCTTCTGGGGAGAGCACAAACTATTCTGTCTGAATTTCCTTTTAAACACTCTTCCCCTTTCTGTTACCTCATTAATTAGGTGACATGTGGAGGTTTCTCCAGGATTAGCTAGGGAAATACACCCTTCCCTTGCGACAGTGTCACATGTCCCCCTTCTGCTCAGACCACCGGGAAGGAGCACTTGTATTCAAAAGGCAGAGTCCAACCAACTGCCTTTCCTTTTCCTTGATCAAGTTTGTCCAAGAGGTTTTGAGCCACTTGGCTTACTTCTTCAGCAGATTTTATATGTACCACTTCAATAGCGCACCCTTCTTTCATGCACACTTTCATCAGCCACCAAGCACAAGACTTTTGGTCACCTTTGACAAATTCCTTGTAAAAAGCTCTATTCATGTCACACCTTTCTAACGCCAGGTTCTTCAGTATGGTCTGTGCAGTGCTCTGGACAGTAGGTACGGACAAGGCAGATGCTCCAGGCCTTTGTCTTCTTCTGTCACCGGTACGACCATCGCCCGAACTTTCCTGGTTGCCAACCGAGCCTGTATCACCCATATGCAGGACTTCTGCAGTTATCTCTGGTTTAGCTTCTGCCTCAGCATTTTCACCATCCAATGTCCATATCTCTGCAGCTTCAGAGGACCTTTCATAGGGTTTCACCTCAGTCTCAGCTTCAGAGGACCTCTCATATGGCTTCTTCTCATGGTCTTCAGACTCTACCATTTCTTGAGTCCATTGCTCACTTTTAGAGAAAGCATCTCAGCCTCCAGTAGCTTTAAAGGGGTATTCCAGGAAAAAACTTTTTTTTATATATCAACTGGCTCCAGAAAGTTAAACAGATTTGTAAATTAAAAGGATAAGGGCAGCTCACAATTAATACACTAACCCGAGGTTAGATTGGGTAGGCACCTATACCCTAGGTGCAAGAGGAGCAAAAACATTTACCCAAAACCTCAAGGAGAGTGTATATAATATTTTTAATATTTATAATGAATGGAACAGACCGTGCTTCAATTAACAGTAATATTTTTTATAATATCACATTAATTATACATTTTTTTAGTATGAGTAAGAAGATCCCCTCACAGGGCCCTATGAGGGGATCAGACAATAAAATAAAATACACTAAAATAATTCCTGATGCCTCTAATGTGCGTTCATATAGCAGATAACATATAAAGATATCTAGCAATAAATGGTTCCCTGTAAGGGTGTGAATGTCGCTTAGTAATAGATCACAAAACTCTTCTTTCAATAAAGATGAATGGCAATTAATATGAATGGCAGTTGTTATGGAACAATGTTGCAATATTGTCCTTCTGATATGAAAGTGTATCAGGATTGCGGTGTCCTCTGAAGGCAGAGATATTAAAAGTTCCAGCAGAGTAAGATGTAATAGAAAGTCTGTGGACTAAAATGCCGATATTTGTCTGCGCTGGCAGGCGCTGACTAGAGATATTACCGGTGATAGTGGCAGCTGGTCTGGACTGCACCGGACCCGTTATTTAGGCTGCCCGTCTGTATGCACAGGATTATAGAAGCGCTTTAGGAGTAGAAGTTATGCGCTCACCGGTATCCGATGTTAGGCAGTCCACGTTAGTATCCGATCTGGGACAAGAGATGTTTGCCGGTTCTCTGATGGGCTCCAGTAGTCGGCCTCGTGGAGTTGGCGTGTGACGTCACTGGGAGCTCTGCTGGAACAACGGCCTCACCGGAGTGGAGATGGAATAGGAGCCGTAGATGTTAGCCGCATAAATCCTCTGCAAGGTATATTGAATTAAAACTGCAACTGCCAAGTGAAAAGCCGCACATATGGATGGCATCTGCTTCCTAGACGCGTTTCAGGGTACTTGAATATCGACCCTTTCTTCAGTAGGAATATCTATGCAGAGGTTTATGCGGCTAACACTTACGGCTCCTATTCCATCTCCACTCCGGTGAGGCCGTTGTTCCAGCAGAGCTCCCAGTGATGTCACACGCCAACTCCACGAGGCCGACTACTGGAGCCCATCAGAGAACCGGCAAACAGCCCTTGCCCCAGATCGGATACTAACGTGGACTGCCTAACATCGGATACCGGTGAGCGCATAACTTCTACTCTTAAAGCGCTTCTATAATCCTGTGCATACAGACGGGCAGCCTAAATAACGGGTCCGGTGCAGTCCGGACCAGCTGCCACTATCACCGGTAATATCTCTAGTCGGCGCCTGCCAGCGCAGACAAATATCGGCATTTTAGTCCACAGACTTTCTATTACATCTTACTCTGCTGGAACTTTTAATATCTCTGCCTTCAGAGGACACCGCAATCCTGATACACTTTCATATCAGAAGGACAATATTGCAACATTGTTCCATAACAACTGCCATTCATATTAATTGCCATTCATCTTTATTGAAAGAAGAGTTTTGTGATCTATTACTAAGCGACATTCACACCCTTACAGGGAATCATTTATTGCTAGATATCTTTATATGTTATCTGCTATATGAACGCACATTAGAGGCATCAGGAATTATTTTAGTGTATTTTATTTTATTGTCTGATCGGGGGCCCCCATAGGGCCCTGTGAGGGGATCTTCTTAATCATACAAAAATGTTTTTATAATTAATCTGATATTATAATAAATATTACTGTTAATTGAAGCACGGTCTGTTCCATTCATTATAAATATAAAAAATATTATATACACTCTCCTTGAGGTTTTGGGTAAATATTTTTGCTACTGAGATTTGTAAATTACTTCTATGAAAAAAATCTTAATCCTTTCAGTACTTATGAGCTTCTGAAGTTAAGGTTGTTCTTTTCTGTCTAAGTGCTCTCTGATGACATGTGTCTCGGGAACCGCCCAGTTTAGAAGAGGTTTGCTATTGGAATTTGCTTCTAAATTGGCAGGCTCCCGAGACAGGTGTCATCAGAGAGCACTTAGACAGAAAAGAACAACCTTAACTTCAGAAGCTCATAAGTACTGAAAGGATTAAGATTTTTTAATAGAAGTAATTTACAAATCTGTTTAACTTTCTGGAGCCAGTTGATATATATATATATATATATATATATATATATATATATAAAAATATAATATAATATAATATACATTTTTTCCTGGATAACCCCTTTAACCTGTTAGGGACGAAGGGCGTATGCATACGCCTGTGGGAATTTCGGTCCCCGCCACGCGCCGGGGTGACTGCTGATATCTATCAGCAGGCACCCCGTGCAAATGCCCAGGGGGGTCATTAGACCCCCCCCCCCCATGTCGGCGATTGGCGCAAATCGCAAGTGAATTCACACTAGCGATTTGCGCCGATTCCGGGTCATTACGGGTCTATGGTGACCCGGTGACCCGGAATAGAAGACACCCACGATCCCCCTAAAGCGATAGGAGTGAAGTGGCATGGGTGCCACCCCTCCTATCCCTGCTATTGGTGGTCTAGACGCGACCACCAATAGCAGATCTGGGGCGGGGGGTTTACTTTCGTTTTCCCCGTCCTGCCCACCCACAATAGGCGGGGCGGAACGGGGGAAATGAAGAGGAGCGGCGCCGGAGTCCACTTACCTCTCCGGAGGCAGTGGAGCGACGGCGATCGGCGGGCGGCGACGGAGTTCTGCGGTGGCGTGCGGCAGAAGAGGACGGCTCCCTGGATGCGACGGAAGTCGGTGAGTAGTTGCCTAGCAACATCTAGAGGGCTACAGTCTGAGACCACTATAATGGTCTCTAGACTCTAGCCCTCCAGATGTTGCAAAACTACAACTCCCAGCATGCCCAGTCAGCTGTTTGCTGTGTGGGCATGCTGGAATTTGTAGTTTTGCAACAGCTGGAGGTCTGCAGTTTAGAGACCACTGCACAGTGATCTCTATACTGCCCTCTAGATCTTGCAAAACTACAACTCCTAGCATGCCCACACAGCTGTTTGCTGTCTGGGCATGCTGGGAGTTGTAGTTTTGCAACATCTGGAGGTCCACAGTTTGGAGATCACTGTTCAGTGGTCTCTAAATTGTAGCACTCCAGATGTTGCAAAACTACAAATTACAGCATGCCGACACAGAAAACAGCTGTCTCGGCATGCTGGGAGTTGTAGTTGCGTACCTCCAGCTGTTGCATAACTACATCTCCCAGCATGCCCTTCTGTGATCAGTACATGCTGGGAATTGTAGTTTTGCAACAGCTGGAGGCACACTGGTTGGAAAATACTGAGTTAGGTAACACAACCTAACTGAAGGTTTTCCAACCAGTGTGCCTCCAGCTGTTGCAAAACTACAACTCCCAGCATGTACTGGCAGACCGTGCATGCTGGGAGTTGTAGTTTTGCAACAGCTGGAGGCTCACTGGTTGGAAAATACTGTGTTAGGTAACAGAACCTAACTGAAGGTTTTCCAACCAGTGTGTCTCCAGCTGTTGCAAAACTACAACTCCCAGCATGCACAGTCTGTCAGTTCATGCTGGGAGTTGTAGTTTTGAAACAGCTGGAGGTTTGCCCCCCCCCCTCCCATGTGAACGTACAGGGTACATTCACACGGGCGGGTTTACACCAAGTTTCCTGCTTCAAGTATGAGCTGCGTAACGGAGCCTCCAGCTGTTGCAAAACAACAACTCCCAGCATTTCCGGACAGCCACTGACTGTCCAGGCATGCTGGCAGTTTAGCAACAGCTGGAGGCACCCTGTTTGGGAATCACTGGCATAGAATACCCCTATGGCCACCCCTATGCAATCCCTAATTTAGTCCTCAAATGCACATGGTGCTCTCTCACTTCGGTGCCCTGTCGTATTTCAAGGCAACAGTTTAGGGCCACATATGGGGTATTTCCGTACTCGGGAGAAATTGCACAACAAATTTTGGGGGCCTTTTTCTCCTTTTACCCCTTATGAAAAGGAAAAGTTGGGATCTACACCAGCCTGTTAGTGTAAAAAAAAATATTTTTACACTAACATGCTGGTGTTGCCCTTTACTTTTTATTTTCACAAGAGGTAAAAGGAAAAAAAGACCCCCAAAATTTGTAACGCAATTTCTCCTGAGTACGGAAATACCCCATATGTGGGCGTAAAATGCTCTGCGGGCGTACAACAAGGCTCAAGAGTGAGAGCGCACCATGTACATTTGAGGCTGAAATTGGCGATTTGCACAGGGGTGGCTGATTTTACAGCGGTTCTGACATAAACCCAAAAAAATAAATACCCACATGTGACCCCATTTTGGAAACTACACCCCTCGCGGAATGTAATAAGGGGTACATTGAGCATTTACACCCCACAAGTGTCTGACAGATTTTTGGAACAGTGGTCCGTGAAAATGAAAAATGTAATTTTTTTGTTTGCACAGCCCACTGTTCCAAAGATCTGTCAAATTCCAGTAGGGTGTAAATGCTCACTGCACCCCTTATTACATTCTGTGAGGGGTGTAGTTTCCAAAACGGGGTCATATGTGGGGGGGTTCACTGTTCTGGCTCCACGGGGGTCTTTGTACATGCACATGGCCCCCGACTTCCATTCCAAACAAATTATCTCTCTAAAAGCTCAATGGCGCTCCTTCTCTTCTGAGCATTGTAGTTCGCTCGCAGTGCACTTGACGTCCACATATGGGGTATTTCCATACTCAGAAGAAATGGGGTTACAAATTTTGGGGGGCATTTTCTCCTATTACCCTTTGTAAAAAAGTAACATTTGGGGAAAAACCAGCATTTTAGTGGAAACATTTTTTTTTTCATTTACACATCCGACTTTAACAAAAAGTTGTCAAACACCTGTGGGGTGTTAAGGCTCACCGTACCCCTTGTTACGTTCCTTGAGGGGTGTCGTTTCCATAATAGTGTGCGATGTGGGGGTTTTGCGGTCCTGGCACCATAGGGGCTTCCTAAATTGGACATGCCCCCCAAAAACCATTTCAGAAAAAGTCACTCTCCTAAATCCCATTGTTGCTCCTTCGCTTCTGAGCCCTCTAGTGCACCCGCCGAACACTTTACATACACATATGAGGTATTTTCTTACTCGAGAGAAATTGGGCTACAAATTTTGAGAGGATTTTTTTACTTTTACCCCTTGTAAAAATTCAAAAACTGGGTCTACAAGAACATGCAAGTGTAAAAAATTAAGATTTTGAATTTTCTCCTTCACTTTGCTGCTATTCCTGTGAAACACCTAAAGGGTTAAAACGCTGACTGAATGTCATTTTGAATACTTTGAGGGGTGCAGTTTTTATAATGGGGTCATTTATCGGGTATTTCTAACCAGAAGACCCTTCAAATCCACTTCAAACCTGAACTGGTCCCTGAAAAATTCCGGTTTTGAAAATTTTGCGAAAAATTGGAAAATTGCTGCGGAACTTTGAAGCCCTCTGGTGTCTTCCAAAAGTAAAAACTCATCAATTTTATGATGCAGACATAAAGTAGACATATTGTATATGTGAATAAATATATAATTTATTTGGAATATCCATTTTCCTTACAAGCAGAGAGCTTCAAAGTTAGAAAAATTCTAAATTTTCAAATTTTTCATGAAATTTTAGAATTTTTCACCAAGAAATGATGCAAGTATCGACGAAAATTTACCACTAACATAAAGTAGAATATGTCACGAAAAAACAATCTCAGAATCAAATTTATAAGTAAAAGCATTCCAGAGTTATTAATGCTTAAAGTGACAGTGGTCAGATTTGCAAAAAATGCTCCCGTCCTTAGGGTCATAATAGGCTCCGTCCCCAAGGGGTTAAATGTTTCTGCTGCTCACTCTCACGCTTAGCAGAGTTCACCTTCTCACTTTCCAGCAATTCTGTCAAGTTTTTGACAGTGTCCTCCAGGGACAGAAGTTGTTCTCTCATCTGCTCATTGTCTTTATTCAACTGCACTATCTTGTTCAGAGAGCTGCGTTCCCAGTGAATCCATGGTAGCTGCGTGAGACTTAAAGGGGTACTCCGGTGGAAAACTTTTTTTTTTAAATCAACTGGTGCCAGAAAGTTAAACAGATTTGTAAATTACTTATATTAAAAAATCTTAATCCTTCCAGTACTTATTACCTGCTGAATACTACATAGGAAATTATTTTCTTTTTGAAACACAGAGCTCTCTGCTGACATCATGACCACAGTGCTCTCTGCTGACATCTCTGTCCATTTTAGGAACTGTACAGAGCAGCATATGTTTGCTATGGGGATTTTCTCCTACTCTGGACAGTTCTTAAAATGGACAGAGATGTCAGCAGAGAGCACTGTGCTCGTGATGTCAGCAGAGAGCTCTGTGTTGCAAAAAGAAAAGAATTTCCTCTGTAGTATTCAGCAGCTAATAAGTACTGGAAGGATTAAGATTTTTAATAGAAGTAATTTACAAATCTGTCTAACTTTCTGGCACCAGTTGATAAAAAAATAAAAAAATAAAAAAAGTTTTCCACCGGAGTACCCCTTTAACCCCTTAACCCCTTAAGATGGTGCTAGGCAGGAAAGGTACCAGGTTCTGTAGCGCAATCCACCACTCAGGCAACTTCTTGGGATAAAAAGTTCAATTTATTTAGCCAAAAACATAACGCGTTGCGAAGGTTTAGACCCTCTTCATCAGATGTACAGGCAATGTATACATTGCCTGTACATCTGATGAAGAGGGTCTAAACCTTCGCAACGCGTTATGTTTTTGGCTAAATAAATTGAACTTTTTATCCCAAGAAGTTGCCTGAGTGGTGGATTGCGCTACAGAACCTGGTACCTTTCCTGCCTAGCACCAGCACTTGCATCAAATACCTCGGACAGGTTTCACCTGCTGCCGATTCCAGGAAGCTGCTCCACCATCACTTTAAACCATGCGCTTATTGCTGTTGTGTCTATATACACAACAGTACAAGGTGAGTGAGACTACTTACTTGTTTTACAGCCTCACCATATACATATTTACATTGTTCTAAACGTATTGCCCTATGAGGGGCTCTGCTCTATCTTTTTCTCCATAGAATACATTCTTAAACCCTTAAGGACTCAGCCCATTTGGACCTTAAGGACTCAGACAATTTTATTTTTACGTTTTCGTTTTTTTCCTCCTCCCCTTCAAAAAATCATAACTCTTTTATATTTTCATCCACAGACTAGTATGAGGGCTTGTTTTTTGCGCGACCAGTTGTCCGTTGTCACTCACTTTATCATAAAATGTATGGCGCAACCAAAAAAATACTATTTGTGTGGGGAAATTAAAAAGAAAACCACAATTTTGCTAATTTTGGAAGGTTTTATTTTCACGCCGTACAATTTATGGTAAAAATGACATGAGTTTTTTATTCTCTGGGTCAATATGATTAAAATGATACCCATGATTATACACTTTTCTATAACTGTTGCGCTTAAAAAAATCGTAAACTTTTTAACCAAATTAGTACATTTAAAATCCCCCTATTTTGAATACCTATAACTTTTTCATTTTTCCGTATAAGCGGCGGTATCGGGGCTCATTTTTTTGCACTGTGATCTGTACTTTTTATTAATACCATATTTGCTTATACAAAACTTTTATTACATTTTTTATTATTTTTTTGGGAACAAAATGTTATAAAAAGCAGCTATTTTGGCCTTTTTTTTTTACGTTCACGCCTTTCATCGTACGGGATCATTTACATTTTATTTTAATAGTTCGGATATTTACACACGCGGCGATACCAAATATGTATATAAAATATTTTTTTTTACACTTTTTGGGGGTAAAATAGGTGAAAATAGTTTTTCTCATTTTTTTAATTTTTTTAAACTTTTTTTATATTTATTTTTACACTTTAATAGTCCCCATAGGTGACTATTTAAAGCAATCACTCGATTGCTAATCCTGTTCAGTGCTATGTATAGGACACAGCACTGATCAGGGTTATCGGTGATCTTCTGCTCTGGTCTGCGGGAAGGCAGATCACAGCAGAAGACTCCCGGAAGCAGCGGAGGCAGGTGAGGGGACCTTCGTCTGCCGTGCAGGATGATCGGATCGCTGCGGCAGTGCTGCGGTGATCCGATCATCCTGTTAAGTGACCGCGATGCTGCAGATGCCGTGATCAGTATTGATCACGGCATCTGAGGGGTTAATGGCGGACATCCGCGGGATCGCGGGTGTCCGCCATTACCGGCGGGTCCCTGGCTGCGATCCACAGCCGGGACCTGCCGCGCAGGATGCCGGGATCGCTCCGATGCCCGGGGTTATGCTCAGGACGTAAATGTACGTCCTGGTGCATTAAGTACCATGTCACCAGGACGTACATTTACATCCTGCGTCGTTAAGGGGTTAAGGACCAGGCCATTTTACACCTTAGGACCCGGCCATTTTTTGCACATCTGACCACTGTCACTTTAAACATTAATAACTCTGGAATGCTTTTAGTTATCATTTTGATTCCGAGATTGTTTTTTCGTGACATATTCTACTTTAACATAGCGGTAAAATTTTTTGGTAACTTGCATCCTTTCTTGGTGAAAAAATCCAAAATTTGATGAAAAAATTGAAAATTTTGCATTTTTCTGACTTTGAAGCTCTCTGCTTGTAAGGAAAATGGATATTCCAAATAATATTTTTTTTTATTCACATATACAATATGTCTACTTTATGTTTGCATCATAAAATTGACGTGTTTTTACTTTTGGAAGACACCAGAGGGCTTCAAAGTTCAGCAGCAATTTTCCAATTTTTCACAAAATTTCCAAACTCACTTATGGACATTTATCAACGGGTTTAGTCAGGTTTTCTTTACTATAATTGTTGCAAAATTGTCGCAACTGCGACTACACGATTTTTCGTGCAACATTTTGACTGGAAAGCGAGAAAAGCAAGTTTTCCTAAAATTTACTATGTAGTAATAATTTTAAAATGGACTACGGGTAGTCAGGTATTTATTAACTGCGACAGTCGCAACTGCGCAAAAAAAAAGTCGCAACAGCGTTAAAAATTGACTAAATTTACTCCAGCTCAAACATGGAGCAGAAAAAGCTACTACCAAAGTAAGAAAGGAAAAATTGCTTACGTGAAAGAAAATTATCAACAGGATGAAACCAGATGATAAATAAGTCACACATAAGCAAAAAAAAAGTAAGGAAAAAATTACTAAAAAAAAGAATACATAAGCAAAACATTGATAAATGTCCCTCACTATTTTTCAGGGACCAGTTCAGGTTTGAAGTGGATTTGAAGGGTCTTCATATTAGAAATTCCCAACAAATGACCCCATTATAAAAACTGCACCCCCCAAAGTATTCAAAATGACATTCAGTAAGTGTTTTAACCCTTTAGGTGTTTCACAGGAATAGCAGCAAAGTGAAGGAGAAAATTCACAATCTCCATTTTTTACACTCGCATGTTCTTGTAGACCCAATTTTTGAATTTTTACAAGGGGTAAAAGGAGAAAATTTATACTTATATTTGTAGCCCAATTTCTCTCGAGTAAGCACATACCTCATATGTCCATGAAAAGTGTTCGGCGGGCGCAGTAGAGGGCTCAGAAGCGAAGGAGCGACAAGGGGATTTTGGAGAGTATGTTTTTCTGAAATGGTTTTTGGGGGGCATGTTGCCTTTAGGAAGCCCCTATGGTGCCAGAACAGCAAAAAAAAAAAACACATGGCATACCATTTTGGAAACTAGACCCCTTGAGGAACGTAACAAGGAATTAAGTGAGCCTCAATACCCCACAGGTGTTTCACGACTTTTGCATACGTAAAAAAATGCAAAAAAAATGTCCCTAAAATGTGTGTTTCCCCCCAAATTTCACATTTTTGCAAGGGTTAATAGCAGAAAATACCCCCCAAAATTTGTAACCCCATCTCTTCTGAGTATGGAGGTACCCCATAAGTTGACCTGAAGTGCACTATGGGCAAACTACAATGCTCAGAAGAGAAGGAGTCATATTTGGCTTTTTGAGAGCAAATCTTGCTAGGGGGCATGTCGCATTTAGGAAGCCCCTATGGTGCCAGGACAGCAAAAAATACCCACATGCCATACCATTTTGGAAACTAGACCCCTTGAGGAACGTAACAAGGAATAAAGTGAGCCTCAATACCCCACAGGGGTTTCACGACTTTTGCATACGTAAAAAAAGAACCTAGACCCCTTGAGGGACGTAACAAGGGGTACAGTGAGCATTTACCCCCCACTGGTGTCTGTCAGATCTTTGGAACAGTGGGCTGTACAAAATTTTTTATTTGCGCAGCCCACTGTTCCAAAGATCTGTCAGACACCAGTGGGGTGTAAATTCTCACTGCACCCCTCATTACATTCCGTGAGGGGTGTAGTTTCCGAAATCGGGTCACATGTGGGTTTTTTTTTTTTGCGTTTGTCAAAACCGCTGTAACAATCAGCCACCCCTGTGCAAATCACCTCAAATGTACATGGTGCACTCTCCCTTCTGGGCCTTGTTGTGCGCCCCCAGAGCACTTTGCGCCCACATATGGGGTACCTCTGTAGTCGGGAGAAATTGCATTACAAATTTTGGGGGGCTTTTTTCCCTTTTACCTCTTGTCAAAATGAAAAGTATAGGGCAACACCGGCATGTTAGTGTAAAAAATGTATTTTTTTACACTAACATGCTGGTGTAGACCCCAACTTCACCTTTTCATAAGGGGTGAAAGGAGAAAAAGCCCCCCAAAATTTGTTTGGCAATTTCTCCCATGTACGGCGATACCCCATATGTGGCCCTAAACTGTTTCCTTGAAATACGACAGGGCTCCGAAGTGAGAGCGCCATGCGCATTTGAGGCCTGAATTAGGGATTTGCATAGGGGTGGACATAGGGGTATTCTACGCCAGTGATTCCAAAACAGGGTGCCTCCAGCTGTTGCAAAACTCCCAGCATGCCTGGACAGTCAACAGCTGTCCGGCAATACTGGGAGTTGTTGTTTTGCAACAGCTGGAGGCTCCATTTTGAAAACAGTGGCGTACCAGACGTTTTTCATTTTTATTGGGGAGGGGGGCTGTGTAGGGGTATGTGTATATGTAGTGTTTTTTACTTTTTATTTTATTTTGTGTTGTGTTAGTGTAGTGTAGTGTTTTTAGGGGACAGTCACACGGGCGGGGGATTACAGCGAGTTTCCCGCTGCGAGTTTGAGCTGCCGCGCAAAATTTGCTGCATCGCAAACTTGCAGCTTGATACTCACTGTAAGCCCCCTGCCCATGTGAGTGTACCGGGGGGGGGGGGGGGGACCTCCAGCTTTTGCAAAACTACAACTCCCAGCATGAACAGTCTATCAGAGCATGCTGGTAGTTATAGTTTTGCAACAGCTGGAGGCACACGGGTTGGGAAACACTGAGTTAGGAAACAGACAATTTTTCACAACCAGTGTGCCTCCAGTTGTTGCAAAACCACAACTCCCAGCATTCTCAGGCATGCTGGAAGTAGTAGTTCGGCAACATCTTTAGAGCCAGATGTTGCCGAACTACAACTCCCAGCATGCTTGGAGTTGTAGTTTTGCAACATCTGGAGAACTACAGTTTGCAGACCACTAATACAGTGGTTCCCAATCTGTGCCTTTCCAGATGTTGCAAAACTACAACTCCCAGTATGCCAAAACTGTCCAGGCATGCTGGGAGTTGTAGTTCTGCAACATCTGAAGGGACAGATGTTACAGAACTACAACTCCCAGCATGCCTGGACAGTAAGGGCATGCTGAGGATGTGTAGTTTTGCAACATCTGGAAGGGCACAGTGGTCTCCAAACTGTGGACCTCCAGATGTTGCAAAACTGCAACTCCCAGCATGCCCAGACGCCAAGGGCTGTCTGGGCATGCTGGGAGTTGTAGTGTAAGGGGACCAGATGGAGCAGTCCAGATCACTTTACAGCCGTCTGGACTGCTGCAAAGGTCCCGCGTTGCCGCCGAAGATCAACTCACCTGTCGCCACTGCCGCCGTCTCCGCCGCCGGGATCCGGGTCTTCAGGGACGAGGTAAGTACCGGGGTCGGTCCCCAGCACTCCCCCGTCCCCCGCTGCGTCCTCCGGTCTTCCTCCCGTTCTCTCTGGACTTCCAGGGGCCGGGCAGGGCGGGAGGAAGTAACCCCCCCCCCCTGCGATTGGTCGGTTAGCTAACCGAGGAATCGCAGGGGATAGGAGGAGGTGGCCGGCTTGCCACCTCGCTCCTATACTCCAGCATGGTCCTGGCTGTCTGTGACAACCGGGATCATGCAAAATTACCGGGCGGTCAGGTCCCAGAAACCCGATCAGCCCGGTATCGCCACAGATCGCAGGGGCGATTTCCCTCGCAATTTGCGACGATCGCCGACATGGGGGGCCGACATGGCCCCCCTCGGTGTTTTCCCTGGATGCCTGCTGAAGCATTTCAGCAGGCATCCGCTTCTGATCTCTGCCCGGCGAGCGGCAGGGACCGGAATACGCCAGGACGTCACAGGACGTCCTGGGTCCTTAAGGGGTTAAGGTGCATTTCTTTATGTGTCTCTAGGCTCTGCACCTTATGAGCCATTACTACTTTCTCCTTCTCCAGCTTCTACCAACCGAGCCTTGTGATCACTATGTAGAGCCAGATATGCCTCACACAGGACATTCACCTCTTCATCCTTGAATGAGACCTGCTTGGCCGGACTCTCCAATTCTCTCTCCTTGCTGATCACAAGACCCTGGGTGCGGGACAGTTCATCCTGCAGAGCCGCAAACTCATTTTTCTGCAGCTGAAGCTTTGCTTCCTGCTCTTTCAAGCCAACTCGTTCCATCTCTTCTCCTCCTTTAGGGGTTGTTGTCCCCTTTGCAAGGATCTTGGCCCCTTGGGCCTCAGGGTAGTCCCCAGACAGTCTCTCTGGACTGTTTCTCTGCTCTCCGGCAGACTTCTCCTTCACTTCACCACCATCTCTCCGCTCACTCTCAGAAATGTTTAGGGCTCCTGGGTCAACAACATCTGGTCCAGTGGTTCGACCTTCCTGGTCACGATCCATCTCTGGTCCAGACGTCACATCTCCTTCACTCAGGACTCTGTGACAGTAAGCGCAGCCCCCAGCTCCACGTGTACTCTCTTCAGTACTTCTGCATTATCCACAGACATCTCTGTAGCTTCTTTTCCAGTCACCTCTTCCAGATGACCGCGCAATTCTAGCCCCACCTTGGGCTCATCTTCAGCTGGCGGATGGAACCCATGTTCCTGTACCTGATCCGTTTCTGGCTTTACTGAAGATTCTGTTTCAGTCAGCGGCCCACTTGTCACTTGAGTCACTGGATCCTCTTGGTCTTGACTCACAGTCTGTTCTTCAGCTCCCCCAGCAGTCTGCCAGACCCCTATCTGACCTACATCTAGTGACTGCTCGCACTCCTCATCCTCAGCCTCTGTTGAGTAACTCTTAACTAGTGTGTGGTGCCAGTCAAGTGTTGTGGGCCTATCAGGTGTACCCGCTCTAGTCACCTGACAGTCTTCCCATAGTTGCTGAAAAAATAAAAAATCCATCCCCAGTACTACCTCATACTCCATGGAGGGCTCTATGGCAACCTTGTGACCTATAGTACCATAGGGGGTTGAAATACAGACATTAACAGTTTAATAACCCCAAATAACTGCCTGTATAGACACTATGACAGGGTCCGGCTTCACCAGACTTAATATACCCCAAGGCTCTAGCAAAGCAGTCATCTTTTTACCACCTACTACCAGCTCACACAGGTTTTCTTTTGTCCCGTCAGAGTTGGCAGCAGTACACATTACTTCAGTAAACATATTCATGAATTTTTCACACAAAATATCACATTGCATTGGTTCTAAGTTTACATTACAGTTCCCAGCACTACGACCCAACTCATGCAAAGTGTGTTTTGTAAAATTTCCTCCCAGCCCAGCATTCAACATTTTCTGTTCACCAGACTTTAGGTCAACCTGCAGAGTGTGAACAGTCTCATCAGTCTTCAAGAGGGGTTCCCCACCCTCACATGATTTCACAACTAGACATTGGATGGAGTCTCCTTGGACAGAGTTCACACAGTCAATTAGTGACATACCACCCACCATTACCTCAGGAACCTTTGTGTGCGATTTCTCTGGCACACTCTCCTCATTCCACAACTGCCAGAAATATGGGAAGTCTCTGCCCTTTACTCCACATTAAGCTCGGCACACACCTCCAGCTTATGGCTTACTGTCCCATAACTGGTTTCAAAGTCAATTAGAACAGTCTTACCAGATTCTGGTCGAATCTTCACAAATGGTATTATGTCCGGCATGACTCCGGATACAGCCTGGTGACAGTCCAGTTCCACGTACAGCGGGATACCACCCACCATCAACTCACGGATCCTCACATCCATCTTTTCTGGCCTCCTGATCAGAGGATAATCAGGTGCGAAGATGTCTTCTTGCTGAACTACAGCCAATTTCATCAAGGTGCTCACCATAGCATTTATCTTGGTGACAACCGGTTGCTGTCCACATCGGTCACTCCTAGCAACGGCATTTCAACATCGACCCATCTTTGCAAAACAAACAACATGGCTTACTGCTGTTGCACTGCACAGGTGGCCCGTCCACCTGTCTCCTTAGCTGAGAAGTGCTCACTCACTTGACACGGTCCGTTGCCCCCAAAGGCTCAGTCCTGGTCTTGTACTCCACAGCTGGGCTTGTCCGACTTGCAACATGCAGGGTGGTTGCTCCGGGCAACAACTTCACTGCAACTGGACCGTTGGTTGCTCTTAGCAACGTGGTGCCGCATCATCCACCAATTGTAAGGATTTCTCCCTGGGGATAGCTCTGGGATCGTCCTTGACACAGCCACAGGACACGTTTCCACTTCAATCAGCGGGCAAACAACAGTACTTTATGCAAGTCCGGCCCCATGCCCGCTTTATTAGACAGGTTGCAGGATAAATAAAAACATAAGACAGGAATAAACAAAACCCTAGACCGTCTAGTCCCTAACTAAACAATCCAGCGTGCCCTGACTATCAACTGGTGGGCTTTTCCCGGCCAGTTAAACTTATGCCTCCTGCAACCTTCTACTCACTGTTCACATACAACATTTGCAACCTCTTGTTGTGTGTCTCATCCACATCACTCTTGGGGCCACTCACAGCTCGGGCTGTGAGTTCCTCACCAGGGCCCCTACCTCCCCCCACAGCCACCTTGCTGTCTTCTGGGGAGAGCACAAACTATTCTGTCTGACTTCATTTTAAACACTCTTCCCCTTTCTGCTACCTCATTATTTAGGCCACAGGTGGAGGTTTCTCCAGGGTTAGCTAGGGAAATACACCCTTCCCTTGCCACAGTGTCACAGGATGTATATGTATGTATGTATATATGTATTTATACATATGTGTATGTATGTGTGTGTGTGTATATGTATGTATATATATGTGTGTGTGTGTGTATATATGTATGCTTGTATGTATATATGTATATGTATGTATGTATATATGTATGTATGTGTATGTATATATTTGTGTATATATGCATATATGTGTTTGTGTGTATATATATATATATATATATATATATATGAATATATGTGCAGTATGTATGTGTGTATATATGTATGTATGTATGTGTGTATATATGTATGTATGTATTTTTATATATGCGTGTGCAGATATATGTATGTATGAATATATGTATGTATATATGTATGAGTGTATATATGTATGAATGTATATATATGTATGCAGCTATATGTATGTGTGTATATATGTATGTGTATGTATGAATATATGTATGTATGTGTGTATATATGTATGGATGTATACATATGTGTGTGCAGGTATATGTAATGTATGTATGAATGTATATATGTAAGTGTGTATGTATATTTATGTATGTGTGTGTATTGTGACACTGAGGCAGGTTTTAGGGCAATGAAAGGGTGTTTTTCCAAGACCTTTATCCTAGGTGAGCTAGCAGAGATGCTCATTAGGTGCCTAATTAACGAGGCCAGCAGAAGTGTGGGAAGTCTGCATACAAGGAAAGGAAACAGAATAGTCTGGGCTTTCCCTAGAAGACAGCAAGGTGGCTGTGGGGGGGAGGCAGGGGTGCTTGTAAGGAGCACACAGCCAGGTGCTGTGAGTGACCCAACAGTGAAGTGGACAGACAAGGAGTCTTAGTACACACAGCAAGAGGCTGCAAACGCTGTGTGTGAACAGTGGGTAAAGGTTGCTGAACGTGTTTTTGTTATCTGGCAGAGAGAAGCTCCCCAGCTGGTAGTGAGCGTCATCACTTGTATAGTTAGTGCCGGACAGGGAAGGTTTCTCTTTTGTTCCTATATTGTTATTTTTATTTATCTTGCAACCATTCTAATAAACCTGACCAAGAGTCAGATTGCAGGTGCATATACTGTATGTATGTATATATGTTCCAGCGACTTCCAAATGGCTGAATATATTTCTATGAAACTTGGTCACATGTTACCTATATGTCAACAAAAAATATAATAGAGTTAAATTAACCCTTACCCACCCCCATATGCGAGGATCGGGGTTTTAGTCTGAAGTCCTATACAAACTTATGGGATTGCCGGGACATCTCCTGTTCACATTAATCTTGGGCTGCAGAAACTACCCGGGATTTTAAAACATAATTTCCGGCAGGTGCAGAGAATAGTTACAAACCAACCTATATAGCAAAAGAACTGTGGCAGACAACAATATGAATGCAAATAACAAGAATTTTTATTATTTAAAAATTACAATAAAAACAAGAATGGAGTCTGACAAACATGGAACATCTCTCATATTAAGACTGCTAGTATGGGGTAATATAAAATGCCCACACAAAATGAAGGGATAGTACTAAGTATCTTTATAGCAGAATAACAATGGCAAAGTACTGTATCCAAATAAAGTGCATGGGGTACAAACACAAAGGGCATAGGTAAAGTACAAGCATAGGATCACAGCAACAGATACCTACATGTGCAAGCAAAAAGTACAATGGAGAGACGCCCACCCCTACGTCCGTTTCGGACTTGCGTCCTTCTTCCAGGAGCAGAGAATAGTTAGTGCGGGGGTTGGGATATGAGGTCGAGATATAACATCAGAATATGAGAATGAGATATGAGGTCGGGATATGAGAACGAGATATGAGGATGGGATATGAGAACGAGATTTTGAGGTCGGGGTATGAGAACGAGATATGAGGCCGGGATATGAGAACAAGATGTGAGGATGGGATATGAGAACGAGATGTGAGGATGGGATATGAGAACGAGATGTGAGGATGGGATATGGGAATGAGATATGAGAACGAGATATGAGGTCGGGATATGGGAACGAGATATGAGGTCGTGATATGAGAACGAGATGTGAGGTCGGGATATGAGAACGAGATGTGAGGATGGGATATGAGAACGAGATATGAAGTCGGGATATGAGAACGAGATACAAGGTCGGGATATGAGAACGAGATGTGAGGTCGGGATATGAGAACGAGATGTGAGGTCGGGATATGAGAACGAGATGTGAGGTCGGGATATGAGAACGAGATGTGAGGTCGGGATATGAGAACGAGATGTGAGGATGGGATATGGGAATGAGATATGAGAACGAGATATGAGGTCGGGATATGAGAACGAGATGTGAGGATGGCATATGGGAACGAGATATGAGGTCGGGATATGAGAACGAGATATGAGGTCGGGATATGAGAACGAGATGTGAGGATGGGATATGAGAACGAGATGTGAGGATGGGATATGGGAACGAGATATGAGGTCGGGATATGAGAACGAGATATGAGGTCGGGATATGAGAACGAGATGTGAGGATGGGATATGAGAACGAGATGTGAGGATGGGATATGGGAACGAGATTTGAGGTCGGGATATAAGGACGAGATATGAGGTCGGGATATGAGAACGAGATGTGAGGATGGGATATGAGAACGAGATGTGAGGATGGGATATGAGAACGAGATATGAGGTCGGGATATGAGAACGAGATACGAGGTCGGGATATGAGAACAAGATATGAGGTCGGGATATGAGAACGAGATGTGAGGTCGGGATATGAGAACGAGATGTGAGGTCGGGATATGAGAACGAGATGTGAGGATGGGATATGGGAACGAGATATGAGGTCGGGATATGAGAACGAGATGTGAGGATGGGGTATGGGAACGAGATTTGAGGTCGGGATATAAGGACAAGATATGAGGTCGGGATATGAGAACGAGATATGAGGTCGGGATATGAGGTCGAGAGCATTAGTGTTGCTTTTTCTCACTCACAAGGTTTAGGTAGTAAGACAGGACATCGCTGGTTACTCGGCTAGTCAAAAGATAATTCTGGTGTTCAGCCTAATGCAACTGCAGTTAAAGTAATTTTTAGAAAATGACTTGGATAAATATGCCCCCCCCAGTGTAGGACTGTGGTTCTTGGGCCTATTAGAGTAAATCCTATGACTAGTATACTCCACTCCACCTCCACAGGACCCGTACTGTATAATACAGGCCATACGTTTGGCCAAGATTACCGTTTAAAATGGGAATTCCCTCCTTCGTGGCATACACTGACTATATACCATAGAGGAACTCCGGTGAGAAAAAACTCTAAACCAAAAAATTATAATTTGCGGGGCAACATTGAAAAAAAAAAATAAATAAATAAAATTTTGCAAACCTTGGAAGATCTTGTTTCCACACAGTAAAAAGGATCTGAAATCCTTATTCTGTAGGTTGATATGATTACAACAATACCCAATGTATATAGGTTTTGTTTTATTTTAATTAAAAAAAAATTTGTAAAGAAAAAACAGTATGCCTAAAATGTACCTTTTTATTTTACCCTTATAACTTTTCTTTTATAATCTGTATATGGGGCTGCATGATGTATGATGATTCATTTTTCTGTAGGTCATATCGGGACCCTTTTTGTTTTCATGGGACTTTTTGATAACTTATTTTTTTTCATGTTTACGCATTGTGTGCAGTTTCATTAATGTTATCTTTTAATAGTTTGCAGCAATTTTTTCTTGTTTAAAATTATTTTAAAAAAAGGAAGGGAGGGTGATTTTAAATTTTACTAGGGAAGGGGCTAATTAATATTTTTTTACATTTTTATTATTTTATTCACCTTTTTTAAGCCCCCCTAGTGGACTATTACTGTATTTTTCGCCGTATAAGACGCACTTTTTCTTCCCCAAAACTGGGGGGAAAAAGTCGGTGCGTCTTATACGGCGAATACACCCCTATCGCGGCGGTCCCTGCGGCCATCAATGGCCGGGACCCGTGGCTAATACAGGACATCACCGATCGCGGTGATGCCCTGTATTAACCCTTCAGACGCGGCGATCAAAGCTGACCGCCGCGTCTGAAGGGAAAGTGACACTAACCTGGCTGTTCAGTCGGGCTGTTCGGGACCGGCGCGATTTCACCGCGGCGGTCCTGAACAGCCCGACTGAATAGCCGGGTTAGTGCTTACAGGACGCCGGGAGGGACCTTACCTGCCTCCTCGGTGTCTTCTCCGTTCTGGGATCCCCTGTATGGCCGGCGCTCTCCTTCCTCGTCATCACGTCGTGGCGTACGTGCGTCGGCGTGCGTAACGACGTTATGGCGGCGACGGAGAGCAAGGATACCCGGCCGGCAGCAGAGACGTTCCGGAGCGATGGGGACACGGCGACAGCGATGGAGCGACATCCAGGGCAGCGGTGACGGGTCCGGAGCGGCGGGGACACGTGAGTATTACCTCCTATGCAGTGGTCTTCAATCTGCGGACCTCCAGATGTTGCAAAACTACAACTCCCAGCATGCCCGGACAGCCAACGGCTGTCCGGGCATGCTGGGAGTTGTAGTTTTGCAACATTTGGAGGTCCGCAGGTTGAAGACCACTATTGGGTTTAAAATCTTTATTTTTTTAGATTTTGCACCTATAAATTGGGTGCGTCTTATATGCCGGTGCGTCCTATAGGGCGAAAAATATGGTACAGACAATCTTTTGATTGCTAACACTGTGTAATGCTTTGTTTGTCTTCGTGAGGCAGACAGTATAAACAGAGAAAGTTGGAGCTTCATGGAGATAAAGAAAAGTCCTCCAGGTGCTGTCTTTGCTAATCGGGACCCTGGGATCAGACTGTGGAGGTACCGATCAGCCCCCCCCCCCCCCCTAAACAACTGGCAATTATTATTGTAATTTTTAGGTGCCACGACCAACATTGAAAGTGTTAATGCCGAACATCGGCGTGATCGGCGCACCCATGACCCACGTCTATGTCATGGGTTGTCTAAGGGTTAAAGACCTTTTGGTGTTTTTAGTTTCTTCAAATTTTCCTTTTTACTATACTTTATAAAATAATCCTGAAATCTTGTAGTTTTCATTTTGACCATTAAAGGGGTACTCCCATGGAAAAGTTTTTTTTTTTTAAATCAACTGGTGCCAGAAAGTTAAACAGATTTGTAAATTACTTCTATTAAAAAATCTTAATCCTTCCAGTACTTTTAGGGGCTGTATACTACAGAAGAAATGCTTTTTCTTTTTGGCTTTCTCTGACGTCACGACCACAGTGCTCTCTGCTGACACCTCTGTCCATTTTTGGAACTGTCAGGGGCAGGAGAAAATCCCCATAGCAAACATATGCTGCTCTGGACAGTTCCTAAAATGGACAGAGGTGTCAGCAGAGAGCACTGTGGTTGTGACATCAGAGAAAGCCAAAAAGAAAATGCATTTCTTCTGTAGTATACAGCCTGTAAAAGTACTGGAAGGATTAAGATTTTTTAATAGAAGTAATTTACAAATCTGTTTAACTTTCTGGCACCAGGTTATTTAAAAAAAAAAAGAGTTTTCCACCGGAGTACCCCTTAAAAGCCTAAAACTAAGGCCCTTTTTACATGGGTCAGTGTTCCTAGAAAGGTTCATCCAGATCATTGGCCCAAGTAAAAGGGCCCCCAATCAGCTGATAAATAAGCAAATACTCATTCTTCAGCAAATTGACACCCCCTCGTGATGGGACACCACGCCCTTCATGAGGTCACGCCACACCCCCTCTATTTATGTCTATGGGACGCCTGTGTGCTATCAGACATGTTATCCCTGTATCCTTTGGATAGGGGGATAAATATGTCTAGGGGCCTAGTTCACTGCTGTAGCCCTGTATCTTAAAGGGGTACTCCGCTGCTCATCGTTTGGAACAAACGCTGGAGCCGGCGCCGGGAGCTCGTGACGTCATAGCCCCGCCCCCTCATGACATCATGTCCCCTCAATGCAAGTCTATGGGAGGGGGCGTGACGGCTGTCACGCCCCCTCCCATAGACTTGCATTGAGGGGGTGGGGCGTGATGTCGGGGCGGGGCTATGACGTCACTGGCTCCTGGCGCCGGCTCCAGCGCTCGGAACAGTTAGTTCCAAATGCTGAGCAGAAGAGTACCCCTTTAATTCTGTGATCTTGTTGGCACCCCCTGCTGGCACCCAGCATCCAGGACACACTCCCCGCTAGTCCTCCACCCCAGAAACACCCCTTGAAATTATAATCCCAGTGCACATTTAACACTGTTACATATGAAAAATTTGAAGCGCGGCCTTAAAGGGATACTCCGATGCTCCAGTGTTCTGAACATTTTGTTCAGAGAGCTTGGAGTCTGAGGCCGTGATCGTGATGTCACGGCCACGCCCCCTCCATTCATGTCTATGGGAGGGGACATGCCCCCTCCCATAGACATGCATGGAGGGGGCGTGGCCGTGATGTCACATTCACGGCCTCAGACTCCAAGCGCTCTGAACAAAATGTTCAGAACTCTGGAGCATCAGAGTACCCCTTTAAGGGTAGCTTCCAAGAAGCTGTCTATTCATTAATGTCTATTCTAGTCAAACACATTTTTCTTACCCCGGTACAGAACTTCTACGTTTACTAAAGCTGAATTCCCGTTTCCTACAACACACTTTGTTGTGCCGGCCAATAATGTAGGATCATTTCACCATTGAATTCCTCATTTTGATCCCAAGAGTAAATATTAATACTCGCAGCATTCCATCGGAATATATCACTTCATTAACGAGCAGCGGAATTCACTGTAATGGCTTAAAGCCTCCGAAAATTAAATTCGGAAAATAGTTTTCTAATAACTTCTGTCAAGTTCTTTCACTACTAGATTAAAAAATATATTAAAAAAATTCTGCCGCAGAAATTCTGCCGTGTGACAGTGACAGCGGGATCCCATTGTGGTGTATTGCCTATAAATACCGTATTTTTCGCCGTATAAGACGCACTTTTTCTTCCCCAAAACTGGGGGGAAAAAGTCGGTGCGTCTTATACGGCGAATACACCCCTATCGCGGCGGTCCCTGCGGCCATCAACGGCCGGGACCCGCGGCTAATACAGGACATCACCGATCGCGGCGATGCCCTGTATTAACCCTTCAGACGCGGCGATCAAAGCTGACCGCCGCGTCTGAAGGGAAAGTGACACTAACCCGGCTGCTCAGTCGGGCTGTTCGGGACCGCCGCGATTTCACCGACTGAATAGCCGGGTTAGTGCTTACAGGACACCTGGAGGGACCTTACCTGCCTCCTCGGTGTCTTCTCCGTTCAGGGATCCCCTGTATGGCCGGCGCTCTCCTTCCTCGTCATCACGTCGTCGCGTACGTGCGTCGGCGTGCATAACGACGTGATGGCGGCGACGGAGAGCGAGGATACCCGGCCGGCAGCAGAGACGTTCCGGAGCGACGGGGACACGGCGACAGCGATGGAGCGACATCCAGGGCAGCGGTGACGGGTCTGAAGTGGCGGGGACACGCGAGTATTACCTCCTCCTGCAGTGGTCTTCAATCTGCGGACCTCCAGATGTTGCAAAACTACAACTCCCAGCATGCCCGGAGTTGTAGTTTTGCAACATCTGGAGGTCCGCAGGTTGAAGACCGCTATTGGGTTCAAAATCAAAATTTTTTTTTAGATTTTGCACCTATAAATTGGGTGCGTCTTATATGCCGGTGCGTCCTATAGGGAGAAAAATACGGTACATGCAGAAATTCTGGCGTGTGAACATAGCCTTTAATATTAGCCAAAATGGTTCACATGCCTATTTTGGGTGACTTTCTAATGTAAATGGTCCCTGTGAATTTTTGGCTATTTTTTTCTACTGTTACAAACCTGGAAACCAAGTAGACTTAAAGGGGTACTCCGGTGGAAAACTTTTTTTTATTTTTATTTAAATCAACTGGTGCCAGAAAGTTAAACAGATATGTAAATTGTTTCTATAAAAAATTATTATTAGCTGCTGAATACTACAGAGGAAATTCTTTTCTTTCTGGAACACAGAGCTCTCTGCTGACATCACGAGCACAGTGCTCTCTGCTGACACCTCTGTCCATTTTAGGAACTGTCCAGAGCAGCATATGTTTTCTATGGGGATTTTCTCCTACTCTGGACAGAGATGTCAGCAGAGAGCTCTGTGTTCCAAAAAGAAAATAATTTCCTCTGTAGTATTCAGCAGCTGATAAGTACTGGAAGGATTAAGATTTTTTTTAATAGAAATAATTTACAAATCTGTTGATTTAAAAAAATAAAAATAAATCTCTGTCCATTTTAAAGGGGTACTCCGCCCATAGACATCTTATAGGGGATAAGATGTCAGATCGCCGGGGTCCCGCTGCTGGGGACCCCGGGGATCGCTGCTGCAGCACTGCGCTATCATTACTGCGCAGAGCGAGATCGCTCTGCACGTAATGACGGGTAATACAGGGGCCGGAGCATACTTACGTCACGGCTCCGCCCCTCGTGACGTCACGGCCCCCCATCAATACAAGTCTATGGGAGGGGGCGTGGCGGTCGTCACGCCCCCTGCCATAGACTTGCATTAAGGGGACGGGCCGTGATGTCATGAGGGGCGGAGCCATGACGTCACGCTGCTCCGGCCCCTGTATTGCCCGTCATTACGCACAGAGCGAACTCGCTCTGCGCAGTAATGATGTCGGGGTGCTGCAGCAGCGATCCCCGGGGTCCCCAGCAGCGGGACCGCGACGATCTAACATCTTATCCCCTATCCTTTGGATAGGGGATAAGATGCCAGGAGCGGAGTACCCCTTTAAGAACTGTCCAGAGTCAGAGAAAATCCCCATAACAAACATGCTGCTCTGGCCGTCACGCCCCCTCCCATAGACTTGCAGTGAGGGGGTGCGGCTGTGACGTCACAAGCCTCCGGCGCTGAACCCGACGCTCTAAACGAACGCTGGGTGCAGCACAGAGATCGCGGGCGGGGGTCCCCAGTAGCAGGACCCCCCCGCGATCAGACATCTTATCCCCTATCCTTTGCATAGGGGATAAGATGTCTAGGGATGGAGTACCCCTTTAATAAGTGTTGGGGTCTTTGGTTTAAATCCCTCAAGGACACCACCTGTAAAGAGTTTGTATGTTCTCCCTGTGTTTAAGTGGGTTTCCTCCCAAACTCCAACACATACTGATAGGTGGATTTCGACTGTGAGCCCCTAATAGGAACAGGAATTCATTGACATGATGACACGCTCTGTACAGCACCCCAGAGTATGTTGGCACTATATAAATAAATTACTATTATGATTACTTTCCATTACATACAAGTGGAAGGTCATACGATTCGTATGTGTTTTTACAAATTTTTGCCTCTAAATTTTTATTTTTTATTTATTTACATATTTATTTTGTAGTAAATTGGGACACTCTTTTGCTTTTTGTTGAGTTAGATTGTGCTTTATGCTGAAATATGTCACTGGTTACCATAAAGTAACCGATACATAAATGTCTATACAAGACGTGTGAAACGTAATTCAAGACTCTCCCCATTATTACGTGTATTGTCTTATTCTTTGGCGGTTTCCTGTTATTGCCCGCATTACGACAATGGGAAATGGTGTATACTGTACCTGCTCATCTTTTTCTTTTGTTTATGTAAAGAATATCTCTCGCCTCCGGTCATTGGCGAATCGATGTTTTACTACATACGTATAGTGAAGGCTGAAATATACGGTTATAAAAATAGACTTACCGTATTTTTCGCTGTATAAGACGCACTTTTTCTTCCCCAAAACTGGGGGGGGGGGGGAGTTGGTGCGTCTTATACGACAAATACACATTAAACCCTGTCCTATCGCGGCGGTCCCTGCGGCCATTAACGCTCGGGACCCGCGGCTAATACAGGACATCACCGATCGCGGTGATGCCCTGTATTAAAGGGGTATTCCAGGCAAAAACTTTTTTATATATATATCAACTGGCTCCGGAAAGTTAAACAGATTTGTAAATTACTTCTATTAAAAAATCTTAATCCTTCCAATAGTTATTAGCTTCTGAAATTTTCTGTCTAACTGCTCAATGATGATGTCACGTCCCGGGAGCTGTGCATGATGGGAAAATATCCCTATAGGAGCTGCAGAGCTCCCGGGACATGAGTCATCAGAAAGCAGTTAGACAGAAAACAGCAACTCAACTTCAGAAGCTAATAACTATTGGAAGGATTAAGATTTTTTAATAGAAGTAATTTACAAATCTGTTTAACTTTCCGGAACCAGTTGATATATAAAAAAAAAAAAAAGTTTTTGCCTGGAATACCCCTTTAACCCTTCAGACACGGCGATCAAAGCTGACCGCCGCGTCTGAAGCCAAAGTGACACTAACCCGGCTGCTCAGTCGGGCTGTTTGGGACCGCCGCAGTGAAATCGCGGCGTCCCGAACAGCTTACAGGACACCGGGAGGGACCTTTACATGCCTCCTCGGTGTCTGCTCGGTGCCGGGATCCCCTGCACGGCCGGCGCTCTCCTTCGTCATCATCACGTCGTCGCGCACGTCGTCCCGTCATCCAATAGGAGCGGCGTGCGTAGCGATGGGATGGCGGCGACGGAGAGCGAGGATACCGGGCAGCAGAGACGTTTCGGAGTGACGGGGACACCCCGGGGACGCGGCTACAGAGATGGAGGGCGACATCCAGGGCAGCGGTGACGAGCGGTGACGGATCCAGAGTGGCGGGGACACGTGAGTATTACCTCCTATACCAGTGGTCTTCAACCTGCGGACCTCCAGTTGTTGCAAAACTACAACTCCCAGCATGCCCGGACAGCCAACGGCTGTCCGGGCATGCTGGGAGTTGTAGTTTTGCAACATCTGAAGGTCACGCCCCCTCCCATAGACTTGCATTGAGGGGGCGGGGCTATGACGTCACAATCTCCCGGCTCCAGCGCTCGGAACAGTTTGTTCGAAATGTTGAGCAGTGGAGTACCCCTTTAGAGTATCACCTGTTCTCAGGTTGTATTTGGCATTGCAGTTCAGTGCCATTTGCAGTGACCATGGGAAAAGAGTATAGATGCTGTATTATAATCCTATAAGTCTGGGTGCCAAAATAGCCGTCTATAGACGTGTCTGACTTGGCTTATTTAATCCAGAGTCATGTTCTAAGGATTTTTTATGGAGTCACTTCTAAAAGCAGGCGTCAGAGAGCTGCTTTGCATATCCCTCTTCTCCTAATTCCCATTGGAGCATAAATGGCCTTTAAGTTTCCACACGTCTTTATGGCCCTCTCCTCAAGGAGAAACATTACCCCCTCCCCCCCCCCCCCCCAAGACATAAGGCCTCTCTGCAATCAGCTAGCACCCTGCACTGCATTAATGAGAGTACGGTATTTTAAAACAAATGGATAAGATCTAATTTGGCTTATTAAATCCCCAGTCATGTACTAAGGCTTCTTATTGGAGTCAATCACTTACTTGCAGGGCATGCTACCTTTTAAAGGTGGTGTCACAGCTTATTTTTAAATAAAGTGTGGTACACCAGAATATCCTTTAAAAAGACTTAGGCAGTGTTCACATACATATGTTGCATGGGGATTAGTTTTGTCATCTGACTTGTCAAACATTCTCTAAAACAGAAGTTTTAGGGTCAGATAGGAAAATTGGACTAGTCCCAATCTTCTATCCAGTATCTGGACCAGTTGGGCATTAAAGGGGTATTTCTGATATATATATATATTAAGATCCCACACTATCTGGATAGGTTTCCTGTAAACCATCTGGCCTGATAAGCATGGCTCCTGTGAACCCTGTTGTCTTCTCTGGCTGCTTCATATTCTTTGCCATCCTTCTCTCCCCGTGCCTACATCCCCCAGCAATCATTGCATCTCTGCTCTGCCAGCCCCCACCCTCCTGCTCTGTGAAGCAGAGAGAGGTTCGGTGTCTGATTGGCTGAGGCTGCACACACCTCCCAGGACTCTCAGCACTAAAGAGAGCATAATTCATCAGTGCAGGGCGGAAACCATGTGGTCTGTGTCTCTCAGGAGGGTGGGGGCTGCTTTCAGAGAGGGATTTGGACAGAGACAGCATGGATAGCTGGATGATGTCATTCCCTCACTTTATGCATGTAAGTGACCACTAAAGAGGAGAAACTATTCTATATAGCTAATGAATGATATTTAGACAATTAAATAGGTTTAGGAGAGGGAAAGAATGGGCTATGGGTTTAGTTCCCTATTAAACCTGACACGCTGAATGCTATGAACGATACTTTTCAGCAGTTCCAGCAGTAGCCATAGAACAGTTCCAGGATCCCCGTCCTCTGCCGTGACACCTAATTGTAAATCATCGGCAATAGTCGCCTGATTCCTTCAAGTATCCGGGTAGAATATTAAACAGACCTCCATTGTGTGACATATCTGGGGCATCCCAATGCGGATTTTACTTTCTAGCAGAACGTAGTCCTCAGAATCAAGATCTTTTCTGGTTTGGGGCTCAAATACTGATCTCATTGATGATTCTGTCCTTACATTGTAGTGTTATATATATGCAGTATATATGTATAACACTACAATAAAGACGGATGTATAGAAGCCACGTTATAGAACCTATAAGATAAACAGGAATGAAAACATTAAATGGGCACTCTCATTAAAGCTAATTCTTGCTATTGCAATCCTTATGGTACATACAAAAATCTTTCTAACATACTTTGTTTAAAAAAATTAAGTATTGTATGTTTTGTTAGTATTTTAAAAAGCTGCCACTAGGTGTCTCCCTACTTGTCCAGAGCACATTTTCCCCCATCTCTTGCACAACCTCTGGACTCCTGCTGGCCTGGCAGAAGTCCAAAATCAGGAAATGCAGTCGAGTACTGAGGGGTGTGTGTGCAACTTTAGCCAATCATAGCTCATCTCACACTGAACTGCTCTGGGCTGTGTGTAGCAGAGTGAGGGAGGAAGTTCTCCCCTGTATGGCTTCAGATGATGTCACACCTTCTGGGGAACGCCCCTTCCCAGTCTGTGAATCCGACTGAGACTGAGCAGAAAATACAGAGCAATATCAAGGTAGAAAACTAAAAAATAATAAAAATAAAGGCCGGGGGAGGTTTATCATGATGGGGGCAGTGACCTGGGAGGATCATAACATTTAACAAGATCATGAGTGGCACTCTTTAAAAGTGGTCATCTGGTTTGGATAATCCTTTTGGTTAGATGAGGCCTCGCCAAATGATGATCACTGGGTATTCAGAGCTGTGACCTATGCAAGAAACCAGCGGCAAGAATTCTGTTCCATTACAGCACCACCATATAGAAAATTAAAGGGGTATTCCAGGGGAAAACTTTTTTTTATTTTTATATATCAACTGGCTCCAGAAAGTTAAACAGATTTGTAAATTACTTCTATTAAAAAATCTTAATCCTTCCAATAATTATCAGCTGTTGAAGTTGAGATGTTGTTTTCTGTCTGGCAACACTGCTCTCTGCTGACATCTCTGCTTGTCTCAGGAACTGCACAGAGTAGAAGAGGTTTGCTATGGGGATTTGCTTCTAAACTGGGCGGTTCCCGAGACACGTGTCATCAGAGAGCACTTAGACATAAAAGAACAACTCAACTTCAGCAGCTCATAAGTACTGAACTTATTAAGATTTTTTAATAGAAGTACTTTACAAATCTGTTTAACTTTCTGGAGCCATTTGATATATATATATATATATATATATATATATATATATATATATATATATATCAAATTTTTTCCTGGATAACCCCTTTAAGTGTGCCTGTCATATCACAGAAAAGAATAATGCTTTCATATGTTCCTCACTATGTCATGCAGATTCTTTCCATGTCTTCTTTATGTGTTTTGCTTCTGTTTTTGGCTCACAAAACTCTTTGTTCTGCTGCTCACCCATTCTGACATCCACTGCTCAGGAAGGGGCGTGTCCGAGGCAAGCACTGAGCCCGCCCTCACTCGGCTCCAAAGTCAGCAGAAATATCTCTGTTACCATGGTGAGTATTATATCCTACATAAGATGTCAGGTGAATAAGTAAAGACACAATTCTTCATGGACAGTGTTGACATATCAGTTAAAGGGGTACTCCAAAGGATAGGTGATAAGATGCCTGATCGTGGGGGTCCCGCCGCTGGGGACCCCCGTGATCTTGCACGCAGCACCCCTTTAAAATCAGTCCCCGGAGCGTGTTCGCTCCGGGTCTGATTACTGTCGATCACGGGGACGGAGCGTTGTGACGTCACCGCTCCACCCCTGTGTGACGTCACGCTCCGCCCCCCCTCAATGCAAGTCTATGGGAGGGGGCGGGGCGTGACGTCACAATCTTCCGCTCCCGTGGTCGGGAGCCAGAACCTCCAGCGCTGCTGGAAGCAGATACAGGTGGGTGCTGCATGCTGTATTGCGGCGGGACCCCCGCGATCAGACATCTTATCCCCTATCCTTTGGATAGGGGATAAGATGACTATAGGTGGAGTACCCCTTTAAGAAGGTAAAACCTAATCTATAAATATATGTAAAACTCAACGAATGTCTGTAGATATGTGTAGATGTGTGTTCAAGCATAAGATCCATATGGCTGACGATATTTCAATTAAACCTATTACACATGTTACTTATATTCAGGGGTCAAGTCCTGGAAAAAAAAAGTCTAGGAACTCACCCAAGATTTCCCTTTGAGGGCCAGTCCTGCAGTAGGAAGCGTGTTACTGTTGTTGAAAAAGTGCAGGAACTCTGTTCCAATGCGTTCCTGCAGGACTTAAAGGGGTACTCTGCCCCTATACATCTTATCCCCTATCCAAAGGATAGGGGATAAGATGTCTGATCGCGGGGGTCCCCCCGCTGGGGATTCCCATGATCTCGGCTGCGGCACTCCAGACATCCGGAGCCGGATGACTGGCGATTTGGAGTGGAGACTCGTGATCCACGGCCACGCCCCCCCTCAATGCAAGTCTATGGGAGGGGGCGTGATGTCCATCACGCCCCCTCCCATAGACTTGCATTGAGGGGGCGTGGTCGTGACATCACAAGCCTCCGGCGCTGCACCCGGTGCTCTAAACAAATGCCGGGTGCAGCAGGGAGATCACGGGGGTCCCCAGTGGCAGGACCCCAGCGATCAGATGTCTAGGGGCGGAGTACCCCTTTAAGCCCTGCTTATATGTCAAATAATTATATAGAGTTCAGGGATGTCCCAACACCAACAATTTCCCTGGCTGAGAGTAATGCGATCAGGAGATGTTTTCCAGAAGTCCCATGCAAGTCCCATACATTGCCTGATCATTTTACTCTTGGGCTGCGGGGATTGCCCGGGAGTTTTAAACATTCCGATGCCAATAATCTCCACAGCCCAAGAGTAACAAGATTAGGAGATGCACTGGAAATACCATGCAAGTCTATTGGACTATGGGACTTCCACTACATTTCTTCATCATGTTACTCTCGGGCTGCTGAGATTATCCAGGAGTCTCTAACATTCTGCTGCTGGACCAGCGTCATGGTAAAATAATATTTAATTGTTTGGCAGGCAAGTGCAGGTGATAGTTCAGAGACATAATACATACATTTTACCACTACTGTGGTAGATGTAGACAGTGACATATGACTGGGCCTAACACTAAACCAGGGGTCAATTGGGGGGGGGGGGGGGGGAATTTATTGTGAGCTGAGAGAATAGTGAGGGGGGAGATAGGGAGAGGGCAGGGCTGCTGCAGTAAGTAGTAAATGGAGGAAGAGCATCCTATCACTGCTTCAAAAGGCTGAGAAAGCTGGGTGGCATGCAGTCTCCTGAAGAGCTCCATTATGACTGCTTTACCAGATAAATACTCTCTTCAGGAGGCTGGGAAAGTGGCAGTACACAGTGCAGAGCTCACAGTACTCCTCCAGCTTTCCCAGTCTCCTGAACAGATTTTCTGTCTGGTAAAGCAGCCATATTGGACACTAGTGTTGAGCGTGAATATTTGAAATGCAAATTTTTACCGTGAGTATCGGCACTTCGCGATTTTGCGAATATTTCGAATATAGTGATATATATTCGTAATGATGAATATTTTTTGCAAATATGCTAATATATGCGAATATATGCGGACATGTAAATATTCACAAATATGCAAATATTCAAGAATATCGGCACTTCCAGTCTGAGGACACTGATCCCTCCCTTCTTTTAGGTGAAAGATATAATCGCGCATGCGCACTATGCAAATTTCATTACGCATTTTCGCATGGAAAAGAAAAAAGAGAACGAACATAGAGAATATGCGAATTTCGCGAACATAGGATGAATATTCAACCATATATTCGAGAAATATCGCAAATTCGAATATGGCCCCTGCCGCTCACATGGACACATGAAGAGAAGTATCAGGTGTCACTTAGCTGCTGCGTATCCTGAACTTATATTTATTTAAAGGAGTTCTGTAGTGAAACATAACTTATGTTAGGGGATAAGTTATAGATCGTAGGGGGTCTGACTGCTGGGATCTCCTGAATGGGGCCCCGGCAGTCTGCTGGAAGGGAGCGTGCTGACCTCAGCACGGAGCGGCGGCCGACACCCCCCTTCCATATATCCCATATGATACAGGTGTAAGAGGCAGGGTAGTGGATCCGCTGACTTGTGTGAACTATGTCTGAACCGTACCCGGGACCGGAGTCTAAGGTGCCGCTGGTTTTCAACAGAGCCCGTTGCAAAGCGGGGCGGTCTTGCTGCAGCAGGTGGCACCCAGGGTGCCCAAGGGGCAAAGGTCAGGTCACAAGCAGGAGGTCAGGAACACTAATTGGGCACACACTGTAAAACGCTTTCTCTCGGCACAAAGCATGAAGATCCGGCACCATAATAGGGAGGTGCCGGACTTAAATAAGGTCTGCCCAGAAGCCGACCAATTAAGGGAGTACTGGCCCTTTAAATCTAATAACGCAGGCTCGTGTGTGCCCTAAGGAGAGGGGATGCGTGCGTCGATGATGCACATGAGGAGAGAGGAGGAGGACAGAGCTGGGTAAGGAGATGCCTGGGACTCGCATGCGGGTGCGTCCCGCAGAGCTAGTCCCCGAGCCGCCGAAACTAAAGGAAGGGGTGCACTCACGGCCGGACTGAATGGCCAGAGCATTGCCCACAGCAACTTCCGGGACACACGTGCAGGTAGGTCCTGCACCGCGAGTCCCAGGGCTGCAGAAGCCAGGAGAGAGGGGGCGCTCATGGCCGGGATAAAAGGCCGAAGCGCTACCTATGACAACAGGGAGTACAGGGAGGATGAGCAGCCTATCACTGCTGGGGCTTCAGGAGACTGTGAAAGCTGGGTGGCACCCATTATGGTTGTTTTATCAGACAGGGTCAAGGTATGATATAAAGTAAATAAAACAATCTAACTTGAATTAAGACAAAATCCCAAGACTGGAACAGAAAAAAAAAGTGCACATAATAAATGAATTCAACCTAAAATTTTATAGGTTTAGGAAAATTCCTGTAAGGCGGTTGTAAATCTGCATCTTGACTTCTTGAAAAGCTCATAGAAGGAAAATGACATAACCTTGTAAAAAATGGGATTACATTGTGCCAAGCTGTCAAAAGGCCACAGTACAGATTGTGGCACGAGAGGTGCAAAGCTGGAAATAAGATTTATAATATAATATAATAACAAAAAAAGTCTGCTAAATGTCTGTTCTACATTTTATATTGATTTCATACCAAAATATTCACGTAGAGATCTAGAATTGCCTAATAACTTATAAACCTCTTGAAAATTCTTAATTATACATGTTAAAAAAAAAAAGTATTCGCCCCCTCTTCAATGTCCCCGCTCCTACAATCTACGCCCTTTCAATAAAAGGTCCTTCATTGTTTTCACAGGCACAGAGGCGAGAAGAATTTTATTAATCGTAAATTGTACCCGATTTTTAAAAACTTGCATGGTTAACCCTTCAGTGGGATGACAAGATTATTCAGCCCCTGAGTGCCTTCTCCATAATGCAGCGGTTAGGCTGTTTGCCAGTAGTACACACACAGGAACTTTCTTCCCCTTACTTCTCTTGCCAAACAGCACATACTCCTCTCTGCTATGCCATGACATAGTGGTATAGAAAGTGTTCTGGACTAAACAGGCAAGCCCGGTGCTGTGCTGATGGTTTACACAATATAGTACCAGATGGCATGTAGAGTGAGAAAAAGAACTTTCATTCCCTTACTTCTCTGGCTAATTGAAGAACAGCACATACTCCTCTCTGCTATGCCCTGACATAATGGTATAGAAAGTGTTCTGGACTAAACAGGCAAGCCCGGTGCTGTGCTGATGGTTTACACAATAAAGTACCTGATGGTATGTGGAGGGAGAAAAAGTTACTGATGCACTTAATGTGCAAGGTGCTATGTATGCAGTAAGGAGATAAACAGCAGCAAGGAAAGGGTTGCACAACCCTTTTCAGCAGGCTGAGTGACTCAGCAAGCAGGTACACATTTCTCTCTCTCTTCTACACATAGCACATACCAAACCCCGCCCCCACTTGCTGTGTTCTGTCCTGATCTATCTGTTGCTAAAGGCAGATTTCACCTGACAGCAGGCAGTAGACAGCAGATTGGTCAATTATATGTTAGCCAGTGTATCCTTATATGAAGGACATACCAGAGCCCGCACACCAACGCCAAGATTTCTCAAATGGCACGGGACCTAACGCTAAACCTACCTGGGAGGAGGGAGGCAAACTGCAAGCCACACCTAAGCAACAGACTACAAGGGCAGGATCTGCTCCCCTGGTATAAATGCACAACCGCATTTGGGGTTGAGCACCTCCAGCCATTTGAGACCACGTTTTTTGTTGTTGTTTAAATTTTATGTAATGCTCCTTGAACATCTTCCAGGCAGCATTAAGGTAGCACCTGTGAGGCCATGCACCTATATCAGCCAACTCAGGTGGGGCTTGCAGTTTTCCTCCCTCCTCCCATTGCATGTGTGCTCAGCCACACTGGAGGTAACTGGGAGGAGGCTGTGAGTCGGCCTTATGCTGCTGTAATTGCCCACTTGCCCCTGTTTTACTTATCATGCACAGGTAGGTTTAGTGTTTGGTCCCGTGCCATTTGAGAAACCTTGGCATTGGTGTGCGGGCTCTGGTGTGTCCTTCATATAAGGATACACTGGCGAATGTCTCAATTTTAACATCAGTGTTGAGGGATAGCCAATGTCATTGTATACATCCACCACAGTAGTGCACCCATATTCCTGTATTGTATTCTAATTGTTACACATCCACACCGTCTTTTTGGTGTAGGATGCCATTGTGGCACTTGTAGTCCGCTGCAGGCATCCTCCATTGTATGCATTTTTAAGCTGGGGATCGCCCCTAGCAACGGACCACAGGGGCAGGATCTGCTCCTCCAGTATAAATGCACAACTGCATTTGGGGTTGAGCACCTCCAGCCATTTGAGACCACGTTTTTTGTTGTTAATTATATGTTAGGAATCACATAGACTATCGATTAGAGGAATGTTGTTTTAGTGCAGCATAGTCTGACATTACAGAATAAAGTGGAAGTTATTGGGTACGTCTTATGTTACCTATTTAATTTGATCCTGATTCCTTCTTACCCTCTGATCTGATATGCAGGGAAGAGGCAGTGTCAAACTACATCTCATACAGTACACTGGGTATTCTAAAAAGTGAAGAGACAAGCAGTATGAGTGAGGGAGGCTTTATAACTCTGCAGCTAATTACTCTATGGACTAACCTACTACATCACTGCACTACTGCTTCCTTATATAGGGTAGCAGAGACACCTTTAGAAGCATACTATGCGTGTGTGTGTGTGTGGGGGAGGGGGGGGGGGCAAAGAGAACACAGTTTGGGGAGGGGCGAATTTATTGGTGATGATGTAATTCTGTAGGAAGTCAAAACACACAGGTAGATACCGATCACCTCTCCACAGCTAGGGGACATTACGGATTTTCTCCTTTTAAATTACGGTGCAGCGGCCTCTTTTCTCAGTGGGATTTTGTTGCACCATTCACACTATGGAAATTTGTGGTGATCACATGACCCAGCTGCAAGAACAAATTGTTTCAACTTTGGAAAACCCCTGAAAATTATGTCTGTTTTTATTTATCAACCTGCCATCCGGTAAGAAGGCATTGCTGAGGTTGGAGCAGTCGACGGCTCTTTGGGCATGCTGGGAGTTGTAGTTTTACAACTGGAGACTCCAATAAGGGTGACTCCAGCTGTTTCAAAACTACAACTTCCAGCATGCCCGGACAGCCGAAGGCTGTCCGGGCATGCTGGGAGTTGTAGTTTTGCAACAGCTGGAGGCAACCTGGTTGGAAAACACTGCTCTAGGATTAGAAAAACAGAGCTGATTTCTTCAATAAGACAGCACCACTCCTGTCCTCAGGTTGTGTGTGGTATTGCAGCTCAATTCCATTGAAGTGAATTGAGCAAGTTATAATACCACACACAACCTGAGGACAAGGGGTGGCGCTGTCTTTTTTTTCCTGTTCCCCTTTAATGCTATTCTCACCAGTTGGACCCACACTGTGATGGTATATGCTGGCGATACGACATCCCTTTAATATATAAGTCCCATATATTAGGCAAAGCGTTTTTCCTAAACACAGATGACTTTGCTTGAAGTTTATGGGGTTGTCGTGACACACAAACGATCCTCTGTAATATTTCAGCTACGCGGCCTATTCCAGAAACAGCGGTGCTTTGGCAGAAGTAGGAAATGCCTCCGCCATTTTTAGAATAACGTGCGTTTCCGAAATAATAATAATACTAAAAAAAAGGTTATCCAAACATAAATAAGAGGATTCCGAAGCCAAGACAAACAGATGATAACAATAAGGTTTCCAGTGAGTTGCCAAAATTGTGGGAGAGGCAACAAAATACAGCAGGGAATGTAGCCATCGCGGTCCCTGTTGTGGCGGTAAAATAATCATTTGCTTTCCGAACAGGACTGGAGAGGTGCGGCGAGTGCGAGAGCGCCCT
This sequence comes from Hyla sarda, assembly GCF_029499605.1. Taxonomy (NCBI): domain Eukaryota; kingdom Metazoa; phylum Chordata; class Amphibia; order Anura; family Hylidae; genus Hyla; species Hyla sarda. The sequence continues at coordinate 15,200,383 of NC_079200.1, read as the reverse complement.
CACAGGGGATAATACGGGAATTACACAAAATAATCAGGATGTGAGCGGCGGGTTATGACTGCATCATCTGTGTCCACCATCCACCCCTTGAGAACTCAACCCGTCCAGCCAAAATTAAAGGGGTATTCCAGGCCAAAACTTTTTTTTTTATATATATATATATATATCAACTGGCTCTGGAAAGTTAAACAGATTTGTAAATTACTTCTATTAAAAAATCTTAATCCTTCCAATAGTTATTAGCTTCTGAAGTTGAGTTGTTGTTTTCTGTCTAACTGCTCCCTGATGACTCACGCCCCGGGAACTGTACAGTTCCTATGGGGATATTTTCCCATCATGCACAGCTCCCGGGACGTGACATGATCATTGAGCAGTTAGACAGAAAACTTCAGAAGCTAATAACTATTGGAAGGATTAAGATTTTTTAATAGAAGTAATTTACAAATCTGTTTAACTTTCCGGAGCCAGTTGATATACATAAAAAAAAGGCTTTGCCTGGAATACCCCTTTAACTTAACCCTCTATCCCAGCAGTTGGACCCCCCACGATCTCCGGAACGGGGCCCCGACTCAGTGAGAAGTGCATGTTATCTACCGGTAGATGGCATGCACTCCATTCATTAATATGGGAGCGCCAATGATGCCTGAGTGCTGTACTCTTATAAAAAAAAAAGACCACTAGGGGTCCCCATATCATAAAGAACATAATCCTGTCCGGTTGCAGCATCATCTTTGTCCCGGCTGAAGCACAGGCAGGGACTAAGACCAGGAAGTGAGGGTGGGACTAGAATTTCTGTACTTACTCCTGTCCTATCAGACTGCAGCATGAAAACAGAGGTGAGGGGGTTACAGAGCAGCCTAAAGTGATTGGATAAAGAGACCCAGCACAGCAGACTCAGGGAGGAAGTGAATGCATGGTGAGCGAGGGTGGGCTCAGTGCTTGCCTCGGACACGCCCCTTCCTGAGCAGTGGATGTCAGAATGAGTGAGCAGCAGAACAGAGGGATTTGTGAGCCAAACACAGAAGCTAGACATAGAAAAAAAGACTTACACTCACTCTTACAAGTGTAAAGCCAGGAAACCATATTTCTTGTGGCACCCCATCGACACTGGCATGGTCTAGCAGCATCTATACGAAAAACGTGCCAACCTTCACATAAAGGAACAAGTTAAAGCGTACCTGTTATTTCAGGTGACTTTTTGGGATAAACTGCCCTGCATGTACATGAGAAGCAGCACTATTTCTGACCATTATATAACCTATTTATGGTATTTTTCAACAGATTTCTTCTCTGCAGATTTCATCTATAATTTGCAGTTCTTCCAAAGCTGATTGGCAGAGCTCCCTCCTCCCGTCTCCATAAACTTGTATTGCTTGTCTTGTAGACACAGGACAAATCTGAGCTGATTTTCAGAGTGGAATACAGTTTTGAAGGAAGGGGGGGGGGAGAGGAAAGAAGCTTGATAACAGGAGAAAGAAGCATTTTTGCCTAACAAGTTCTGTTACAAAGTTTCTTATATTCGCTTGTTCTATTGATCTATGCAAAGTTGATCAAATGACAGTGTCTATTTAAAGGGAAGCACATCTTATTTTATTTTGGGGTGAGGAGAACATGAGGCCCTGGCGGGGCTTATGAAAAATTCCCCACTGGGGACTCCATACAGATGTCACCCTGATTGTCTAATACAGTAGTCTCCAAACTGTGAGCCTCCAGCTGTTACAAAACTACAACTCCCAGCATGCCCAGACAGCCGTTGGCTGTCCGGGCATGCTGGGAGTTGTAGTTTTGCAACAGCTGGAGAGGCACAGTTTGGAGACCACTGGTCTAATTGTATCCCAATTACTATTCATGGAGCTGGTAAAGTAGATTAGATGAGACCTAGGACTATTTGCATGTTCCTTATTAATATCTACATTTAAAACTCATCAGAATTCATTGGCTTCATGAAAGTTCTAAAAAATAAAATAAGAAAATCACAAGGACGCCAACATTTTTTCGGATACGCCGTCCTTGTATTACAGCGGTGCCCAGAATAATCAGACGGCAAACGTTCCAGGATTTCCAATTAACAAACTGTTTTATGACAGAAAAACGATGTGTCAGAGACACCGAAACCGTGAAGTGGAGGCGGTGAGTCCCAGCTGCAAAGCTGAACTTTCCTATAGGATTTTAGGAACTGAAAAGATTCAGTCGATAAAAAACAAGACCCCTGTTGAAAGGACCCCATGTATAAAAACTGGAGTAGACCAGGAATAGAATAGGGACCCTAGAAGAAGAGGGACCTACCACTCTTGCCGCTACCAACCACCACCTATCCTACAGCAAAAGGGAAACTACCCAATAGCCTAGGGCCAAATAATCCAGCCAGGGCTGCCAGACCCCCCCGAAATACCTCCTCCTTATCTTTAAGGATACAATGAAGTTGGTCAATGACCATTCTCCAATTTAACATCTCATGTAGAAGAAGTAAAAATGGCACTCACCATCTGTACAACTTCTTATAACTTTATCATCTTCTGTTGCAATCAGCGACAGCTGTTTCAAGCCTGATGCTTGAAACAGCTGTCTCCGATTGCAACTCTCCAGTTTGTATTCACACAACTCCCCGCTGCAGTTTTAATTAGAAAATAAGGCAAAAATACAAAATGTGTGTCATACGCCATTAAATCGGCTGGTCACTGATGTAAAGTGGTGACAGCGCCGGCTGCTTGTTAAAGATCAGCAGCCTGGTGGCGGCCACTTTAGAATAGTAACCTGCAGCGGCTGCAGGGAGTAATGAGTAATGTCCCCGATGCTGTGCAGAGGACGTCACTCATCAGTTGACTGAACCTGAACCTGCCGAAGTGCGGCCAGGTAAGGGGCAAATGAGGCACAAAGGGGAAGGGATCAGGCACAAAGGGGAAGTGGGGCACAATGGGGGGATTAGGCACAAAGGGGGAAATATGGCACAAGGGGTCTCAGGCACAAGGGGGTAAATGAGGCACAAGGGGGGGGGGGGGTCAAGGTACAAAGGGGGAAATGGGGCACAATGGAGGACCATGCACAAAGTGGGAAATATGGCACAAGTGGAAGATGAGGCACAAGGGGGTAAATGAGGCACAAGGAGGGGGGTTCAGGCACAAGGGAGGTAAATGAGGCACAAGGAGGGGGGATCAGGCACAAGGGGGTAAATGAGACACAAGGGGGGATCAGGCACAAGGGGGTAAATGAGGCACATGGGGGGGATCAGGCACAAGGGGGTAAATGAGGCACAAGGAGGGGGGATCAGGCACAAGGGGGTAAATGAGGCACAATGGGGGGGGGGGCAGGCACAAGGGGGTAAATGAGGTACAAGGGGGGATCAGGCACAAGGGGGTAAATGAGACACAAGGGGGGATCAGGCACAAGGGGGTAAATGAGGCACATGGGGGGATCAGGCACAAGGGGGTAAATGAGGCACAAGGGGGGGATCAGGTACAAGGGGGTAAATGAGGCACATGGGGGGGATCAGGCACAAGGGGGGAAATGATAATGTTGAGGCACAAAGGGAAAATCAGAGGGGGGAGAGAAGTTGTGGCACAGGGGGTGATAAAGGGAGAGGAACAATGTGGAACAGGGGGTCAAACTGAGGAGAAGGGGGAATGATGGGGCAAGAAGAGCTTCCAAGTCATTTATTTAGCAATATTTTTTTTTACTCAAATTTTCCTTTTTAAAATGAAGGTATGTGTTATACCGTTATGTTATACACCAGTGTGTGTATGTGTGTGTTTTTTGCATTAGCTACACCCCTCCCAAATGTGAATTCAACCCTATGTAGGGTAGTGCCAGTCCAGCATCTTTTTATGTTTATTACCATTATCCAATGTAACTTAACCCGGACTAGCTCCAAGGAAGCAATTGCTTTCTTCTGCACGGTCACAATAACAATTTTAGCTTCCAAAAACAAAAAAGTTGCAAATATTTAGACGTACAGGGTCATAATTAGGGAGTAGAATGACACTGACCTGTCTAAGAGAAAACAACAGATTAAAGATTCCTCTCCAAAGGCGAAGAACCCATCATATATGGAACTGAGACTTCACAGCAACACAATGGCGAATAGCCCGGGACCATTTTAGCAATACAGTCGGCGACTAAGTACCTGCGCTAAAATACTGTGTAATTAGCATCCACCAGTGCCATATTGTCTGTTGTATTTTTTAAGGGCCCCAAAATGCATTAAAATAACAAAGCATTAGTTATTTACCTCTCCGATCCCACGGTGATTCGCCAATTAGGCCTCGATCGTCACCCCGGTCTTCCATTTGGAGCGGCTGTCACGTGATTGCCGCAGTCAATCAGCGGCCTTAGTGGTCACTAAATTACTGTACTCCAGCAATCATGGCTCCGATCACTGAGCGGTGATGGTCAGTGGGCTGATGGCGTATGGGCCGCCCTTGGTGATAACGTGTAAGAAGAGCAGGACACAGGTAGTAACTTAGTTATAACTTATGGTTCTCTATACTGGAGATTCGTAGCTATACATACAAGATGGAGTTAGGCAGGCTTAGCTTTGGATGGAGCAGGGTCAGGGCCGGACTGGGACCAAAAATAGGCAATAAGCAGACCATTGTAGCCGTGGGTGTGGCTATGTGGAGGCGGAGCCACAAATGGGAGGGGCCAGATGTTAATCATAGTTGAGTATAATAGGGCATACAACTTAGTGTAAGTGTATGGGAAAGTAGTTGTCTGTGCACACAGTATGTAAAAAAGGAGATATTATTTACAGCCATGTAAATAAGTGACACAGATGCTTAAATGATGTCCTTTTTAACATATTTGGGGAGATTTATCAAAACCTGTGCAGAGGAAGAGTGGTGCAGTTGCCCATAGCAACCAATCAGATTGCTTCTTTCATTTTCCACAGGCCTCTTTAGAGGCCTGTGGAAAATGAAAGAAGCGATCTGATTGGTTGCTATGGGCAACTGCACCACTCTTCCTCTGCACAGGTTTTGACAAATCTCCCCCATTGTGTGCAAAACAACCACTTTTTCATAGACTTACAGTACATAGGGCATATTAATGTTAAAAATACTGACGCAACCTTTCTGTGGTTTTTTTGTGGAATATGCCTGAAATACACTTTATGAACCTAGCCTGTTAAGGTAAAACAATTCCCATGATAAAAAACACATGCCTTTAAGTAACTCATACAGTATGTATTACCACCATACTGTTACTGACCAAATCCTGTATACTGAGATCAATATTACCAATAATACCAGTATACAAGGAGGAATATTATCACCATACATATTACCACCATACTGTTACTGACCAAATCCTGTATACTGAGACCAATATTACCAAAAATACTAGTATAAAAAGAGGAATGTTATCACCATCAAAGGCGTGCGCATGGGGTGTGCCGGGTGTGCCCTAATCAAGCCCAGGGGGGCATCCGAGGCCACCACTGAGCAGCCCGCAGAGGACCCCCCCCCCCCGTCACATTCGGGACATCCACATCCCTGTGTCCCGAAAGATCTTTTCGGGACACAACGATGTCCCGGTTACCTTTCTACAGCGGCCCCCGCGTTAACTTTAAAAACACAGGGGCCGCTGGGAAGTAGCGCACGCAGGGACGTCATTGACGTCCCGTGCGTGCGCCCATAGCAACGGAGGCGCTGAGATTCAAGGAAGACGATGCGCGCGCCGGCCGGAATGGTGAGTGACCAACACGAGCTGACAGCACGTCGTCTTCAGTCTTCCGACTACCGGTCCTACAGTCCCGGGACCTACTGCTATGGTCTATAGGCCATAGCAGTAGATCGTGACCCCGGACCGGTGGTCGGAACACTGAAGTGGGGCAGTACACAGACATACAGCTTCCAGCCATACACTGTATATGGCTGAAGGCTGTATGTCTGTGGGGAATATACTGCACCTAATGTGGGGGGAACTATACTTCACCTAATGTGGGGGGAACTATACTGCACCTAATGTGGGGTGGAACTATACTGCACCTAATGTGGGGGGGAACTATACTGCACCTAATGTGGGGGGAACTATACTGCACCTAATGTGGGGGGGGGGACTATACTGCACCTAATGTGGGGGAACTATACTGCACCTAATGTGGGGGAACTATACTGCACCTAATGTGGGGGAACTATACTGAACCTAATGTGAGGCAGCTATACTGCCAACCTAATGTGGAGAGCTATACTGCACCTAATGTGGGGTAACAATACAGCACCTAATGTGGAGAGATATACTGCACCTAATGTGGGGCGCTATACTGCACCTAATGTGGGGGAACTGTACTGCCAACCTAATGTGGGGGAACTGTACTGCCAACCTAATGTGCAGGGACTTATACTGCACCTAATGTGGGGAACTATACTGCACCTAATGTGGGGAACTATACTGCACCTAATGTGGGGAACTATATTGCACCTAATGTGGGGGAACTATACTGCACCTAATGTGGGGAACTATACTGCACCTAATGTGGGGGAACTATACTGCACCTAATGTGGGGGAACTATACTGCACCTAATGTGGGGAACTATACTGCACCTAATGTGGGGGAACTGTACTGCACCTAATGTGGGGAACTATACTGCACCTAATGTGGGGAACTATACTGCACCTAATGTGGGGAACTATACTAACTGTGTATGTGTATGTATGTATATATATATATATATATATATATATATATATATATATACATGCACGCACGGGGCGTGAGTTTGTGCTTTAGGGTGCACACCCTAATGCAATAGGCTGCGCACGCCTATGATCACCATACATATTACCATCATATTGTTAATGACCAAATCCTGTATACTGAGACCAATACTACCAATAATACCAGTATACAAGTGAAAATAATACCACCACACCATGAACACTAACATTACCACCACACAGTGACTGTATAAAAGCCACTGAATATAGACCAATATCCCCAATACAAAGCCCATATTGTAGTGTCCCCCATCTCCATACGGGCTCTCCAGTCCGTATAAGTGATTACAGTGCAGTTATATCTACGGACTCACAGGAGGTGTCTTCTTGAAGTCGTTCTCTTCCCTATTCTTCTCTGTCTTGCTCAGGCCGTCATGAAGTCTTCTTCCAACCATGAGTCGTCACCGCAGAATCTGCCAGACGACAAACATATTAGGCTCTGCACTTTTTAAGCACATTCCCCACCTGTTCCCTACCCTCAGTGGCCTAGGTAGGTAGAGAATCTCCCCAATAAGGAAGTAGCCCCCAGTAGGTTGGTAATGCCCCCAGTAGGTAGGTAATGCCCCTAGTTATGCACCCAGGTAGGTAATACCGCCAGTAGGTAGGTTGTAGGTAGTGCCCCCAATAAGTAGTGCCCCCAGGTAGGTACCAGGTAATGCCCCAGGGTAGGTTGTAGGTATTGCCCCCAAAAGGTAGGTAGTAGGTAATGTCCCCAGTAGGTAGTGCCCCAAAGGTACATAATACCTGTCACGATGCCGGCTGGCAGGTAGTGGATCCTCTGTGCCAGAGAGGGATGGCGAGGACCGCGCTAGTGGACCGGTTCTAAGCCACTACAGGTTTTCACCAGAGCCCGCCGCAAAGCGGGATGGTCTTGCTGCGGCGGTAGTGACCAGGTCGTATCCACTAGCAACGGCTCACCTCTCTGGCTGCTGAAGATGCTGAAGATAGGCGCGGTACAAGGGAGTAGGCAGAAGCAAGGTCGGACGTAGCAGAAGGTCGGGGGCAGGCGGCAAGGATCGTAGTCAGGGGCAACGGCAGGAGGTCAGGAACACGGACTAGGAACAGACAAGGGAACGCTTTCACTAGGCACAAGTGCAACAAGATCCGGCAAGGGAGTGCAAGGGAAGTGAGGTAATATAGGGAAGTGCACAGGTGATTACCAATTAAGCTAATTGGGAAGATTGGGCCAGGCACCATCATTGGTGCACTGGCCCTTTAAATCGCAGAGACCCGGCGCGCGCGCGCCCTAGGGAGCGGGGCCGCGCGCGCCGGGACAGGACCGAGGGAGAGCGAGTCAGGTACGGGGGCCGGGGTGCGCATCGCGAGCGGGCGCTATCCGCATCGCGAATCGCATCCCGGCTGAAGGCGGGACCGCAGCGCACCCGGTCAGTGGATCTGACCGGGGCGCTGCAACAACGAAGATGAGGCGGGCGCTCCGGGGAGGAACGGGGACCCGGAGCGCTCGGCGTAACAGTACCCCCCCCCTTGGGTCTCCCCCTCTTCTTGGGGCCAAAGAACCTGAGGAAAACAAACTCAATTTTTCCGTGATGAGGTCCGATGCAAATTAGGAGGGGTTCTGTGTGGAAACGTACGAGACAGTCCAATCTTTTATTGTAAAAACAATAGATGTAGAGGGGTCTGGCGAGACTGGTCACAGGAACGTAGAACCTGTTGATGAGAGAGGCCAAAAAAAATTTTCCTGCAGATCCGGAGTCCAAGAAGAGCATAGTAGAGAAGGAGAAGGTAGAGGCAGATATCCGCACAGGCACAGTAAGGCGTGGAGAAGCAGAGTTGACATCAAGAACTGTGTCACCTTTGTGCGGAGTCAGCGTACGTCTTTCCAGGCAGGGAGGACGGATAGGACAATCCTTCAGGAAGTGTTCGGTACCGGCATAGTACAGGCAAAGATTCTCCATGCGGCGTCGTGTCCTCTCTAGAGGTGTCAAGCGAGACCGGTCAACTTGCATAGCCTCCGCGGCGGGAAGCACAGGAACGGATTGCAGAGGACCAGAGGAGAGAGGAGCCGGGGAGAAAAAACGCTTCGTGCGAACAAAGTCCATATCCAGGCGGAGCTCCAGACGCCATCCGGAGGAACGCATGTCAATGCGAGTGGCAAGATGAATGAGTTCATGTAGGTCAGCAGGAGTCTCTCGTGCGGCCAGAACATCTTTAATGTTGCTGGATAGGCCTTTTTTAAAGGTCGCGCAGAGAACCTCACTATTCCAGGACAACTCGTAAGCAAGAGCACGGAACTGAATGGCGTACTCGCCAACGGAAGAAACACCCTGTTCCAGGTTCAGCAGGGCAATCTCGGCAGAAGAAGCTCGGGCAGGCTCCTCGAAGACACCACGGACCTCAGCGAAGAAGGACTGGACTGTGGCTGTGGCAGAATCATTGCGGTCCCCATCAAACTTGTCCGGCAGGGACAAGCAGGGGTTAAGAACGGCTGGTTGCTGCGGAGGAGTTGCAGGAGCCGGCGGAGGAGATGGTTGTTGCAGCTGTAGCTGTGACTGAAGTTGCTGTATCTGCGGCAGCAGCTGCTGTGACTGAAGTTGCTGTATCTGCGGCAGCAGCTGCTGTAACTGTGACTGAAGACGCTGTGTCTCGGAGATCAAGTATGCCAGCTGTTGATCTCGTTGGGCGATCTTTACGCCAAATTTGTCCGGCAGGGACAAGCAGGGGTTAGGAAGGACCGGTTGCTGCGGAGGAGTTGCAGGAGCCGGCGGAGGAGATGGTAGTTGCAGCTGGAGCTGTTGCTGTATCTGCGGCTGCAGCTGCTGTATCTGTGACTGAATACGCAGTGCCTCGGAGGTCAAGTATGCCAGCTGTTGATCTCGTTGCGCTATCTGTTGCGACTGCTGGGCGATCTGACGAGCTTGCTGGGCGACCAGCGTAGGGAGGTCAGCGACAACTGGCAGAGGAACTTCAGCGGGATCCATGGCCGGATCTACTGTCACGATGCCGGCTGGCAGGTAGTGGATCCTCTGTGCCAGAGAGGGATGGCGAGGACCGCGCTAGTGGACCGGTTCTAAGCCACTACAGGTTTTCACCAGAGCCCGCCGCAAAGCGGGATGGTCTTGCTGCGGCGGTAGTGACCAGGTCGTATCCACTAGCAACGGCTCACCTCTCTGGCTGCTGAAGATGCTAAAGATAGGCGCGGTACAAGGGAGTAGGCAGAAGCAAGGTCGGACGTAGCAGAAGGTCGGGGGCAGGCGGCAAGGATCGTAGTCAGGGGCAACGGCAGGAGGTCAGGAACACGGACTAGGAACAGACAAGGGAACGCTTTCACTAGGCACAAGTGCAACAAGATCCGGCAAGGGAGTGCAAGGGAAGTGAGGTAATATAGGGAAGTGCACAGGTGATTACCAATTAAGCTAATTGGGAAGATTGGGCCAGGCACCATCATTGGTGCACTGGCCCTTTAAATCGCAGAGACCCGGCGCGCGCGCGCCCTAGGGAGCGGGGCCGCGCGCGCCGGGACAGGACCGAGGGAGAGCGAGTCAGGTACGGGGGCCGGGGTGCGCATCGCGAGCGGGCGCTATCCGCATCGCGAATCGCATCCCGGCTGAAGGCGGGACCGCAGCGCACCCGGTCAGTGGATCTGACCGGGGCGCTGCAACAACGAAGATGAGGCGGGCGCTCCGGGGAGGAACGGGGACCCGGAGCGCTCGGCGTAACAATACCAGGTAGGTATACCTGGTAGTAGGTAGTAGGTAAGACCCTAGATGGGTAATGACCCCAGTAGGTAGTGCCCCCAAAGGTAGATAATACCAGGTAGGTATACCTGGTAGTAGGTAAGACCCAAGATAGGTAATGTCCCCAGTAGGTAGTGCCCCCAAAGGTAGATAATACCAGATAGGTATACCTGGTAGTAGGTAGTAGGTAAGACCCAAGATAGGTAATGACCCCAGTAGTTAGTGCCCAAGGTAGGTAAGTTCCCAGTAGATAGTGCCCCCCAGGTAGTTAATGCCCCTAGTAGGTAGTGCCCTCAGGTAGGTAATGCCTGTAATAGGTAGTTTTTCTAGGTAGGTAATGCCCCCAGTAGGTACTTCACCCAGGTAGATAGTGCCCCCAGTAGGTAGTGCCCACAGTAGGTAGTGCCTACCTCTGGCAGCCTCTGTGCTGACTTTAAAGTACCCTCAGCCCATACTGCAGTCTAAGTAATACCGGTTTGGAGCTAGACTTGGAGTAAGGGGCTGGCGGCGGGCCCCTTTTCTGACGTTTAAGTAGGCTAAAGATTAAAAAACGGCGTTCCTCCTCTCAGGCACAGTGTCTCGGGCCCCTGGGTGCCCAACCTATCAGTCTGCCCCGGAATATAAGATAGATAAATACGAGATAGATAGATAGATAGATAGATATGACATAGATATGACATAGATAGATAGATATGACATAGATAGATAGATATGACATAGATAGATAGATAGATAGATAGATATGAGATAGATAGATAGATATGATATAGATATGAGATAGATATGAGATAGATAGATATGAGATAGATAGATAGATATGAGATAGATATATATGAGATAGATAGATATATATGAGATAGATAGATATGAGATAGATAGATAGATAGATAGATATGAGATAGATATGAGATAGATAGATAGATATGAGATAGATAGATAGATGTGAGATAGTTAGATGATAGAGACCGGTAGATAGATAGATTGAAACATTTTGAAAAGGAATATCAGGGAAATTCAGAAAAATCTCATCCAATATGACATGCCTAATATTTGACCCCACCTAATTTTACAGAACATGCCCCTTATGCAATAGCCTCTCATTCACAGCAGAGCTCAGAGACAAGAGGTTCGGCTTTGCCCTATGTGGTAGTTTAGGGGCAACAGGACTGGTCAAGACACTGTGCTGCCTGAGTCCAAGAGTTAAATGCTTTTTTACAGTGTTTTATTTGAAAAATGGGAAAAGGGTGTGATTTCTTTGGGGGGGGGGGGGGTAAAAGCCTAATCCTTCTCTCCTCCTGCACTTAGATTAGGACTAGGTTTTTAGCAGGAGCTCCGTGACCCAATCTGTCCTGAACTAAACTCCTCTTACATCCTCTCTCCGGTGAGGCTAACACTGCATGCTTCCAAGCAGAGAGGCTGTACTGTTATGAACACTCTCTTCCTTTCAGTAGAGAGGCTGGACTGTAGTTCTAGCTGTGTATGTGGGCTAGCCGTTGCAATAGCGCCTTTCCTTGCCTGGTTTCAGGTGCATAACAATATAAAAACAGTGCACATTGAATAAGGCACCGAGATCCCAGTGACCTATTTCCATGCTGCCTATGCCTTGGTTGGTTGAGTTTCCTGTTCTTCGTGCTCGTATGATATCTATTATTTCCTGCCGCTTGTTTACAGACCCAGCCTGACGTACAGGTTCTCTATCTCACCACCTGTTTTGCGCTATTTCTGGTCCTTGCGCTCATTCAGGCTCATGGAGCCGAGATCAGATGAATTGGACGAGGTGACCTTATTTTGTGGTATATTGAAATACATAGGAGATTTAATCCTCCAGAAAATATGTCATCATTTAGAAGAGAAGAATGTGCCCCACCGGTAGCTGTTCTGCACTTTCTCACTCGGTGTTATTACAGCAGATGTTACATTGTTATGAAGGATTAAAAACGTTTCCGCTGTTTTAAATTCACATAGATGTTTCTTCTTTTATGGTCTATTCACACCTACAGTATTCTGCGCAGATTTGATGCCCAGGATTTTCTGCTGCAGATTTCCTGCGCATCACATCTGGGCAGAATACTGTACGTGTGAATAGACCCTTAAACAATCAGAGCAGTCCCTGTCATTCATTTTTTATTTCATTTTTTTTTTTTAGTTTTTCCAATGTCTTTTTATTAATTATTATTATAACTACTATTATTATTGTTGAAGGGGCACTCCAGCCCTAAGACGTCACACATGGGCGGAGTTGTGACGTCACGACTCCGCCCCTGTGTTTTTATCACATCATACTCCAGAAAAAATGAAGTAAAAAGTGATCAAAAAGTCTGATCAATACCAATATGGTACCAATACAAACAAAAGATTATGCAGAACTCTGGTAGTGCAACGCGTTTCGGCCTCAGGAAGGCCTTAGTCATACGACTAAGGACTTCCTGAGGCCGAAACGTGTCACGCTTCCTATGGCTACTCAATAAAGGTTCTATTCACGAGTTTGGCGCTGGACATCCATTTCTTTTCTGCATACGTGTGGGACGAAGTCCATGTTCGGTCAGTGCACCTATCTGGGGGTGAGCTGGTTTGAAATGGTTAAATGGTTATGGCACAGGGGGATCGGTGGGAGGGGGGGATGAATCAATTGGAATAGTTAACCCCTTAAGGACCACGGGTTTTTCCGTTTTTGTACTTTCGTTCTTTCCTCCTCACCTTTTAAAAATCATAACCCTTTCAATTTTGCACCAAAAAAATCCATATTAGGGCTTATTTTTTGCACCACCAATGCTACTTTGCAGCGAAATCAGTCATTTTACCCCAAAATTTACGGCAAAACGGAAAAAAAACCATTGTGCGATGAAACTGAATTGAAGAAAAAACGCCATTTTGTAACTTTTGGGGGCTTCCGTTTCTATGTAGTAAATTTTTGAGTAAAAATGACACCTTCTCTTTATTCTGTAGGTCCATACGATGAGAATGATCCCCTACTTATATAGGTTGGATTTTGTCGGACTTCTGGAAAAAATCATAACTACATGCAGGAAAATTTATACGTTTAAAATTGTCATCTTCTGACCCCTATAACTTTTTTATTTTACTACGTACAGGGCGGTATGAGGGCTCATTTTTTGCACCGTGATCTGAAGTTTTTATTGGTACCATTATTGTATTGATCGGACTTTTTGATCGCTTTTTATTCATTTTTTCATGATATAAAAAGTGACCAAAAATATGTTATTTTGGACTTTGGAATTTTTTTGGGCGCACGCCATTGACTGTGCGTTTTAATTAATGATATGTTTTTATAGTTCGGACAATTATGCACACGGCGATACCACATATGTTTATTTTTATTTACATGTTTTGTTTTGTTTTTATGGGAAAAGGGGGGTGATTTGGAATTTTATTAGGGAAAGGGTTAAATAACATATATTAACTTTTTTGTTACACTTATTTTTTTGCAGTGTTATAGCTCTCATTGGAGGCTATAACACTGCAGACACTGATCTTTTACACTGTTCACTGCAAAGCCATAGCTTTGCATTGATCAGTGTTATCGGCGGTCGATTGCTTCACTGGAGCCTCCTGGGTAACAATCATGTGACCCAAACTTGATAGCAACAGTACATTATATACACAAAGTCTATGTACAACATGGTGAACTGTAAGGGGGGTCCTGGGGACATGCAGGGACTCTGCCTGACAGGACAGGAGAACAGTACTGGGCCACATCATCCCGTACTGGGACACCACACATTAATGTCTATGGGAGGGGGCATGGCGGCCACCACACCCCTCCCATAGACATGAATGGAGTGGTCACGGCCACCGCCACCTTCACCGATTAGAAAAGGAAATTCTGAACGGGTGCTGCCGGGAACAGTGGAGAACCCCTTTAAGTCTATTTGAATTCCTTGTAAAAAGAAATTGGGCAAGGGGGGGGGGGGGGTGTGAATACTTATGCAAGTCACTGTACAGCCTTCCATAGGAAGTATGCATTAGGCCTAACTAGCCTAAATATAGAGAAACACGTGGACAAACGATTGCACAATAGCAAAAAGGAAACAAAAACATGCAGTAAAGAGTGGGTCTGACCATAGGCTACAGGCCACCTAATGCTGCCGTAAAGGAAAAACAGCGAAATTCTCTCTGTTCCCCCCTCTGCGGCCTCCGATGTCTGTGGGAGCGATCACGTCACATGACACTTAATGGCGTGAAATGTATACCCAATAAAGTCGTGGATGAGTGTAAGCTCTCAAGTCGACTTCCTCCATCAAGTTGTAACCGCTTTTATCCTGCTGTTTCCTTAGTTAATCTCTTGCTGGGAAAGTTGCGTAAAATCCATTACAGTTTACCTTCCCCAAATTATTAAAGGGGTACTCCAATAGAAAACATTTTTTTTACATCAACAGGTGCCAGAAAGTTAAAAGGGTTATCCAGGAAAAAACTATTTTTTTTTTATATATCAACTGGCTCCAGAAAGTTATACAGATTTGTAAATTACTTCTATTTAAAAATCTTAATCCTTCCAGTACTTATCAGCTGCTGTATGCTCGAAGTTCTTTTAGTTTTGAATTTCTTTTCTGTCTGACCACAGTGCTCTCTGCTGACACCTCTGTCCATATCAGGAACTGTTCAGAGCAGGAACAAATCCCCATAGCAAACCTCTCCTACTCTGGACAGTTCCTTAAATGGACAGAGGTGTCAGCAGAGAGCACTGTGGTCAGACAGAAAAAAAAAATACAAAAAGAAAAGAACTTCATGGAGCAAACAGCAGTTGATAAGTATTGGAAGGGTTAAGATGGTTAAATAGAAGACATTTACAAATCTGTTTAACTTTCTGGCACCATTTGATTTAAAAAAAATAATGTTTTCCAATGGAGTACCCCTTTAAGTAGCATATCTTCAATAATTTACGGGGATACATTCAAACCGAGCATCAGAATAGGGAAGAAAGGGGATTTAAGTGACTTTGAACGTGACATGGTTGTTGGTGCCTGATGGGCCGGTGTGAGAATTTCACAAATTGCTGATCTGCTAAGATTTTTCCACACAACCACCCATGGGGTTTACAGAGAATAGTCAAAAAAGAGAAAATATCCAGTGAGAGCCAATTGTGTGGAAAAAAAATGCCTTATTAATGTCAGAGGAGAATGGGCAGACTGGTTTAAGATGACAGAAAGGCAACTGTAACACATCCAGGCTTGAAGCAGATGGGCTACAGCAGCTAAGACCACACCAGGGGCCACTCCTGTCAGCTAAAAACAGGACACTGAGGCTAAAATTCACACAGGCGCCAAAACTGGGCAATGAAAGATAGAAGAACGTTGTCTGGTCTGATGAGTCTCCATTCCCCCACAGCCTACCTGAGTATTATTACTGACCATGTCCGTCCCTTTATGACCACAGTGGTCCCATCTTCTGATGATACTTCCAGCAGGATAATGCCCCATGTCACATGACATCATCTCATACAGGACAATGAGGTCACATGACATCATCTCATACAGGACAATGAGGTCACATGAAATCATCTCATACAGGACAATGAGGTCACATGACATCATCTCATACAGGACAATGAGGTCACATGACATCATCTCATACAGGACAATGAGGTCACATGACATCATCTCATACAGGACAATTAGGTCACATGACTCCAATGGCCTCCACAGTCACCAGATCTCATCCAACAGATCACCGCTGGGATGTGGGGGAACCGAAGATTCTCATCATGGATCCAACAAATCTACAGCAACTGTGTGATGTCATCATGTCCATATGGAGGAACTGTGTGATGTCATCATGTCCATATGGAAGAACTGTGTGATATCATCATGTCCATATAGAGGAACTGTGTGATGTCATCATGTCCATATGGAGGAACTGTGTGATGTCATCATGTCCATATGGAGAACTGTGTGATGTCATCATGTCCATATGGAGGAACTGTGTGATGTCATCATGTCCATATGGAAGAACTGTGTGATGTCATCATGTCCATATAGAGGATCTGTGTGATGTCATCATGTCCATATGGAGAACTGTGTGATGTCATCATGTCCATATGGAGGAACTGTGTGATGTCATCATGTCCATATGGAGGAACTGTTTGATGTCATCATGTCCATATGGAGGAACTGTGTGATGTCATCATGTCCATATGGAAGAACTGTGTGATGTCATCATGTCCATATAGAGGAACTGTGTGATGTCATCATGTCCATATAGAGGAACTGTGTGATGTCATCATGTCCATATGGAGGAACTGTGTGATGTCATCATGTCCATATAGAGGAACTGTGTGATTTCATCATGTCCATATAGAGGAACTGTGTGATGTCATCATGTCTATATGGAGGAACGGTGTGATGTCATCATGTCCATATAGAGGAACTGTGTGATGTCATCATGTCCATATAGAGGAACTGTGTGATTTCATCATGTCCATATGAAGAACTGTGTGATGTCATCATGTCCATATGGAGGAACTGTGTGATGTCATCATGTCCATATGAAGGAACTGTGTGATGTCATCATGTCCATATGGAGAACTGTGTGATGTCATCATGTCTGTATAGAGGAACTGTGTGATGTCATCATGTCCATATGGAGGAACTGTGTGATGTCATCATGTCCATATGGAGAACTGTGTTATGTCACCATGTCCATATGGAGGAACTGTGTGATGTCATCGTGTCCATATGGAGGAACTGTATGATGTCATCATGTCCATATGGAGGAACTGTGTGATGTCATCATGTCCATATGGAGAACTGTGTGATGTCATCATGTCCATATGGAGGAACTGTGTGCTGTCATCATGTCCATATAGAAGAACTGTGTGATGTCATCATGTCCATATGGAGAACTGTGTGATGTCATCATGTCCATATGGAGAACTGTGTGATGTCATCATGTCCATATGGAGGAACTGTGTGATGTCATCATGTCCATATGGAGGAACTGTGTGATGTCATCATGTCCATATGGAGGAACCGTGTGATGTCATCATGTCCATATAGAGGAACTGTGTGATGTCATCATGTCCATATGGAGGAACTGTGTGATGTGTGATGTCCTCATGTCCATGTAGACCGAGATCTCTGAGGAATATTACCTGCACCTTTAAGAAAGTATGGCACAAAAAATGTAGGCAAAAACGGGTCCAACATGGGACTACCAAGGTATGCACATTAACCCCTTAAGGACCAAGCCCATTTTCACCTTAAGGACCAGGCCAATTTATTTTTTCCTTTTATATTTCCATGTACAGACCCATATAAGGGCTTGCTTTTTGCGTGACCAATTGTACTTTGTAATGAAACCTCTAATTTACCATAAAATTTACAGCGAACCCCCCAAAAAATTTTTTTAGGGAGGAAATTTAAATGAAAACCAAAATTTTGCACATTTTGGAGGGTTTTGTTTTCACACTGTACACTTTACGGTAAAAATGACATGTCTTCTTTATTCTGTGGGTCAATACGATTAAAATGATACCCATCGCTAGATACTTTTATATTTTTGTACCGCTTAAAAAAAAATCTAAAACTTTTTGTACAAAATCAGTAATCTAAAATCGCCCTATTTTGACCACCTATAACTTTTTCATTTTTCCATATATAGGGCGGTATGAGGGCTCATTTTTTGCGCCGTCATCTGTACTTTTTTTAGATACCACATTTGCATATATAAAACTTTTAGATTATTTTTTATTAATTTTTTTATAAAATGTGACAAAAAAGCTGCATTTTTGGCCTTTTTTTAAATTTTTTATGTTAACGTCATTCACCGTACCTGATAATTAACATTATATTTTAATAGTATGGACATTTACGCACACGGCGATACCAAATATGTTTATAAAAAAAAAATGTACGCTTTTTGGGGGTAAAATGGGAAAAACGGACAATTTACATTTTTATTGGGGGAGGGGATTTTCCCCTTTTTTTTTTTACTTTTTTTTTTAACATTTTTCAACTTTTATTTTACACTTTTTATGTCCCCATAGGGGACTATTCATTGCAATCAGTTGATTGCTAATACTGTTTAGTGCTATGCATAGGACACAGCACTGATCAGTATTATCGGTGATCTTCTGCTCGATCTCAGACCAGAGCAGAAGACCCCGGGAGACGGCCGGAGCCAGGTGAGGGGACCTCCGGCCGCCATGCTGGAGGATTGGATCGCCGCGGCAGCGCTGCGGGCGATCCGATCATCCAGTCAAAGTACCGCAGATGCCTTGATCTGTATTGATCACGGCATCTGAGGGGTTAATGGCAGACATCCGCACGATCGCGGATGTCAGCCATTACGGGCGGGTCCCCGGCTGCTGATTGCAGCCGGAACCTGCCGTGTATGACGCGAGCACCCTTCCGATGCTCGCGGTCATACACAGGACGTAAATGTACGTCCTGGTGCGGGAAGTCCCGCCAAACCAGGACGTACATTTACGTTCGTGGTCGTTAAGGGGTTAAATCGGCCAGGGAGTGTTTTTACCTTTCTAATATTGTACTATTTTTATTCTAAGTGACTTTATATTAAGCATATTTCCCCCGTATTTGACTTTATTTGCCTGGTTATCGGTGGCACCTGCCTAAACATAGGGGGAGATTTATCAATCCTGTCCAGAGGAAAAGTTGCCCAGTTGCCCATAGCAACCAATCAGATAGCTGCTTTCATTTTGCAGAGGCCTTGTTAAAAACGAAAGCAGTGATCTGATTGGTTGCTATGGGCAACTGGGCAACTTTTCCTCTGGACAGGATTGATAAATCTCCCCCAATATGAATAATAAAGATAATTCCCGTCCGTAGTTGTTAGTATCATCTATTGTTCTCTATGAGACGTTCCGGTGAGGAGACTTCGCGTCATGACACACGGCAGACAGAAGCGCTGACAGGAAGTCGTCTCCTCAGTAACAGTGACCACAAAGCTCAGCGCTTCCTTCCTTTATCTGACTGAATTACCAGGGTGGCAGAACGTAAATAATACTTATAAATCTAATATCGCCGCCTCCGCATTCCCAATGTATCACAGCCAGACCATCCCGGAAGTTTCTATGAAATAACCTGCCACCTTTCTTGCAAAAAAAAATAAAAAATAACGGCCATGCTTATTTGCATAATTAATTATATATGCGTAACGTCACAGGATACACATATGTGGGGGAAATGTGACCCCTACAACTTTTTTATTTTTATTTTTTGCGCCCCGATCTGTAGTTTTGAACAGGACCATTTTTGTTTTGATGGGACTTTTTGATCGCTTTTTATTTTATTTTATTAAATTCCGGAGTTGCAGTTAGTTACTAACTACAACTCCCAGCATGCCCTGATACAGCCTGTGGCTCAGCAGCTGCAACAAACGAAAACTACAACTCCCAGCATGTTGGAATATATAGTAGTATATAGTATAGGTCAATGTTTCCCAACCAGGGGTGCCTTCAGCTGTTGCAAAACTACAACTCCCAGCATGTTGGACTATATAGTAGGATATAGTATAGGTTAGTGTTTCCCAACCAGGGGTGCCTCCAGCTGTTGCAAAACTACAACTCCCAGCATGTTGGACTATATAGTAGTATATAGTATAGGTTAGTGTTTTCCAACCAGGGGTGCCTCCAGCTGTTGCAAAACTACAACTCCCAGCAGGTTGGACTATATAGTAGTATATAGTATTGGTCAATGTTTCCCAACCAGGGGTGCCTCCAGCTGTTGCAAAACTACAACTCCCAGCATGTTGGACTATGTAGTAGTATATAATATAGGTTGGTGTTTCGCAACCAGGGGTGCCTCCAGCTGTTGCAAAACTACAACTCCCAGTATGTTGGACTATATAGTAGTATATAGTATAGGTCAGTGTTTCCCAACCAGGGGTGCCTCCAGCTGTTGCAAAACTACAACTCCCAGCATGTTGGACTATATAGTAGTATATAGTATAGGTCAGTGTTTTCCAACCAGGGGTGCCTCCAGCTGTTGCAAAACTACAACTCCCAGCATGTTGGACTATATAGTAGTCCATGTCAGTGTTTCCCAACCAGGGGTGCCTCCAGCTGTTGCAAAACTACAACTCCCAGCATGCCCGGACAGCCTTTGGCTGTCCGGGCATGCTGGGAGTTGTAGTTTTGCAACAGCTGGAGGCACACTGGTTGGGAAACACTGGTATAGTATATGGTGTAACATTCCGGGAGTTGTAGGATTGGTTGGATAAATACCGGCCATTAAATTGACGGTATTTTTAATATAAAAATACCAGCAGGGTGGCCAAAATACCGGCTGTGCCGGTAAAATATCGTCCAGGTGGCAACCCTAGGTGGTGGCCCCAGGGCTGGCTCCAGGTTTATGAGGCCCTTTGGGTGACAGAGCCTTAGTGGGCCCCTGTGAAAGTCACAAGTGCACATCGATCCATGTGATGGACCCTATTATGTTATAAAGGGCCGGGCCGGTTTTAGACTAAGTGTGGCCCTGGGCAAAAATGAAAAATGGGGCCCCAGATTGTGTGACCAAAGATCACTCCCTGAATTGTGCTGCATCTCAGCTAATGTGAGTTAATGAGATTGCGTTGCAAACCACAAATGGCTGTGACTACAACATGACAATCGTAATAATTCTGTGGTGGCCCAGTATGGGAGGTTTTCCCCCCGGGCTCCTTCTGTCCTGTTAGGCAGCCTCCTTCAGTGTCCCCTGGGCCCCCTGCACTTGTTTCCCCATTGTAAATATCTTTTACCATGTTATAAAATGTAATGTTGCTTTACGAGTTATACCATGTGATATGTCATGTGATTGTTACCCAGGAGGCACCAGTGACCAGGTGATCCCAAGAGTGACCTATGGGCTCCCTGCTAGTCTCCCCATATAAGCCCTGGGTGGAGCTTCTCTCTCTTCTGCTGAGGTCCAGTGCAGTCTTGTCTAGTGTGTGTGTCCAGAGTGTTGGAGACCTCAAAGTCCAGTCCTGCAGCCGCCATCAAGTCAAGTAAGATAAAGTCACAGCTTTATGAGTCAAGTCAGTCCCTGTCATCTGTCAAGTCAGCGCGGTCTGCATTCAATTGTCCAGTCCTACTACAAGTCCCAGCAAGCCATTAAAGGGGTACTCCGGTGGAAAACATTTTTTTTAAATCAACTGGTGCCAGAAAGTTAAACAGATTTGTGAATGACTTCTATTAAAAAATCTTTACCCTTCCAGTACTTTTTAGCAGCTGTATACGACAGAGGAAATTCTTTTCTATTTGAATTTCTTTTTTGTCTTGTCCACAGTGCTCTCTACTGACACCTCTGTCCGTGTCAGAAACTGTCCAGAGAAGCATAGGTTTGTAATGGGGATTTTCTCCTGCTCTGGACAGTTCCTGATATGGGCATCAGGTGTCAGCAGGGAGCACTGTGGACAAAACAAAAAAGAAATTCAAAAAATAAAGAATTTCCGCTGTAGCATACAGCTGCTAAAAAGTACTGGAAGGGTAAAGATTTTTTAATAGAAGTCATTTACAAATCTGGTTAACTTTCTGGCACCAGTTGATTTAAAAAAAAATAAAAAATAAAAATGTTTTCCACCGGAGTACCCCTTTAAGGTCTCTGTATCACTGGTCACCTCCTTGGGCCCTGGCTGAACTGTATAGACTTTACCATCTGTCTACCCTCAGTAAAGCAACTGTTGTCTGTAACTTGGCGTCGGAGTCTTTATTGCCCCCGTGCCTAGCCTAGGATCTAGCGGTATACCTTTGGGTGGTTTTAGGCTAAACCACACCCTGGCGTCACAAATACAAGGGGTTAATGCCATCTGCCCCAAGGGTAACAACATCTGCCCTGCACCACACCCAGCTACCTCAATTCCATCCAGCATGAATTTGTGGCTGTGGTAATTTGGGGGTCACAATGTGACCCCATTTAGTGCAACAGCAAGGACATACGTAGAGAAATCCAGCGCAAAACAATATCATAAAATGTATGGTCACAGGAAACCACAGGGTCACAGAAAGCCATACATTTTATGATGCTGTTTTAAGGGTTTAATAAACCACCTACAGAGCAAGAACTGATTTGTGTTGGATTTCTCTGTGTGAGCACATTTACTTACATTAGCTAAGATTCAGCACGATTCATGGAGAACAACATGGCGATCTTTGACTGCGCGACCTATTTTTGTCATATAGCTCTAACCTAATACTGTCACCTTGTTCTTGTAATAGTCACCGCACACAGATAAACAGTGATTTTCTCAATGCTACCTATTAGTAATAGCGCCCACATATACCATAGGGCTATGTTCACACGACAGAATGTCCACATGGAGAATGCCGGCGCTAGGACCGCACAGGAATGCTCCGTCTCATAGACGACTATGCATACTGTGCAGACTGTTGAGACCCAATTAGCTCCTAGCAGGCTATAACTCCCCCTCCCCCTTATTACTATAATTAATTAAATAATAACTGACACAACAACAATTTAACTTTTCCGTGGGTGGGGATCGGCCACAGCTTTATTTATAAAATTACTTATATAAATAACAATTTAACTGTAACAAAGACACCGATTGGCTTCTTACCAACCCGAGAGGTGCTGCCACACCGTCCTGTGTGGAGGTCTACCCCGGGTTGACCCCGCTTTCACCGTCTTCTTACCGCCAAGCTGTGACTTACAATAAACAGAGATACAAAAAAGGGAGGGAGGGAGGGCAAAACTCCGGGTCCTGGGCAGATTGAGGGGGGAAGGGAGGCACCTCAGCTATAAATACCCAGGGGAGGGCCCCTGAAAGCCCGGGAAACTATTGAACCCCTGATTGGTGCACTCCTTCCCCCCACCCATGGGACATACCACTATAGCCACTGGCAAGTTTTACAGGTGGGGGAGGGGGCTAAAACATTGCCTGTATATTTCTTAACCCCTTAACTGCTCACCAGTCAGGGGGCAAGCTAGTTATGCACAGCTTGCCCCACCAGACTCCACACCAAGAATGAACGTGTTGAATCTTTGTACGGACACAGAAAATGGAATTTCCGTGCCGGAAACATCTGGCACGGAAATTCCGCCGTGTACACAGAGCAGCAGAATCCTGTTGAATTTAATGGGTCCTCATATACTATGAGGGTAGGGTCACACGTAACAGATCCGACGAGTATTTCACGCTGCGGATCTGCCGGTGACTTGACCCATTTTGTGCCTCCAGCTGTTTGTGCCTCCACCTCGCCCACCCCTGGCCTGCTTGCAGCTGCAATCTGCTGCTACGAGCAGCCACACAGGGATCCTGCAAGTTGCCAAGTCCACTCTGATATCACAATGCAGCCGCGATGTATGAGAGCAGGCCAGAGGCGGGCGAGGCGGGGTAGGTGGGTGGCAACAGCTGGAGGCACAAAATGGGTCGGGTCACTGGCGGATCCGCAGCAAGAAATACGCTGCAGATCCGTTACGTGTATGCCTACCCTAACACTGATGTTCTCAGTGCGGCCTGTCAGTAATAGCGCCCGCATATACTATAGCAGTGATCATCTCAGTGCTGCCTGTCAGTAATAGCGCCCACATATACTATAACAGTGATCTTCTCAGTGCTGCCTGTCAGTAATAGCGCCCACATATACTATAACAGTGATGTTCTCAGTGCTGTCTGTCAGTAATAGCGCCCACATATACTAGAACAGTGATCTTCTCAGTGCTGCCTGTCAGTAATAGCACCCATATATACTATAGTAGTGATCTTCTCAGTGCTGCCTGTCAGTAATAGCACCCACATATACTATAGCAGTGATCTTCTCAGTGCTGCCTGTCAGTAATAGCGCCCACATATACTATAGCAGTGATCTTCTCAGTGCTGCCTGTCAGTAATAGCACCCACATATACTATAGCAGTGATCTTCTCAGTGCTGCCTGTCAGTAATAGTGCCCACATATACTATAACAGTGATCTTCTCAGTGCTGCCTGTCAGTAATAGTGCCCACATATACTATAACAGTGATCTTCTCAGTGCTGCCTGTCAGTAATAGTGCCCACATATACTATAACAGTGATCTTCTCAGTGCTGCCTGTCAGTAAAAGTGCCCACATATACTCTAACAGTGATCTCAGTGCTGCCTGTCAGTAATAGCACCCACATATACTATAACAGTGATCTCCTCAGTGCTGCCTGTCAGTAATAGCGCCCACATATACTATTACAGTGATCTCCTCAGTGCTGCCTGTCAGTAATAGCACCCACATATACTATAACAGTGATCTCCTCAGTGCTGCCTGTCAGTAATAGCACCCATATATACTATAGTAGTGATCTTCTCAGTGCTGCCTGTCAGTAATAGCGCCCACATATATTATAGCAGTGATCTTCTCAGTGCTGCCTGTCAGTAATAGCGCCCACATATACCATAGCAGTGATTTTCTCAGTGCTGCCTGTCAATAATAGCGCCCACATATACTATAGCAGTGATCTTCTCAGTGCTGCCTGTCAGTAATAGTGCCCACATATACTATAACAGTGATCTTCTCAGTGCTGCCTGTCAGTAATAGTGCCCACATATAGTATAACAGTGATCTTCTCAGTGCTGCCTGTCAGTAATAGTGCCCACATATACTATAACAGTGATCTTCTCAGTGCTGCCTGTCAGTAATATCGCCCACATATACTATAACAGTGATCTTCTCAGTGCTGCTTGTCAGTAATAGTGCCCACATATACTAGAACAGTGATCTTCTCAGTGCTGCCTGTCAGTAATAGCACCCATATATACTATAGTAGTGATCTTCTCAGTGCTGCCTGTCAGTAATAGCGCCCACATATATTATAGCAGTGATCTTCTCAGTGCTGCCTGTCAGTAATAGCGCCCACATATACCATAGCAGTGATTTTCTCAGTGCTGCCTGTCAATAATAGCGCCCACATATACTATAGCAGTGATCTTCTCAGTGCTGCCTGTCAGTAATAGTGCCCACATATACTATAACAGTGATCTTCTCAGTGCTGCCTGTCAGTAATAGTGCCCACATATAGTATAACAGTGATCTTCTCAGTGCTGCCTGTCAGTAATAGTGCCCACATATACTATAACAGTGATCTTCTCAGTGCTGCCTGTCAGTAATATCGCCCACATATACTATAACAGTGATCTTCTCAGTGCTGCTTGTCAGTAATAGTGCCCACATATACTATAACAGTGATCTTCTCAGTGCTGCCTGTCAGTAATAGTGCCCACATATACTATAGTAGTGATCTTCTCAGTGCTGCCTGTCAGTAATAGTGCCCACATATACTATAACAGTGATCTTCTCAGTGCTGCCTGTCAGTAATAGTGCCCACATATACTATAACAGTGATCTTCTCAGTGCTGCCTGTCAGTAATAGCGCCCACATATACTATAACAGTGATCTTCTCAGTGCTGTCTGTCAGTAATAGTGCCCACATATACTATAACAGTGATCTTCTCAGTGCTGCCTGTCAGTAATAGTGCCCACATATACTATAACAGTGATCTTCTCAGTGCTGCCTGTCAGTAATAGTGCCCACATATACTATAACAGTGATCTTCTCAGTGCTGCCTGTCAGTAATAGCGCCCACATATACTATAACAGTGATCTTCTCAGTGCTGCCTGTCAGTAATAGCGCCCACATATACTATAACAGTGATCTTCTCAGTGCTGCCTGTCAGTAATAGTGCCCACATATACTATAAGAGTGATCTTCTCAGTGCTGCCTGTCAGTAATAGCGCCCACATATACTATAACAGTGATCTTCTCAGTGCTGCCTGTCAGTAATAGCGCCCACATATACTATAACAGTGATCTTCTCAGTGCTGCCTGTCATTAATAGCGCCCACATATAATATAGCAGTGATCTTCTCAGTGCTGCCTGTCAGTAATAGCACCCACATATACTATAGCAGTGATCTTCTCAGTGCTGCCTGTCAGTAATAGCGCCCACATATACTATTACAGTGATCTTCTCAGTGCTGCCTGTCAGTAATAGCGCCCACATATACTATAACAGTGATCTTCTCAGTGCTGCCTGTCAGTAATAGCGCCCACATATACTATAACAGTGATCTTCTCAGTGCTGCCTGTCAGTAATAGTGCCCACATATACTATAACGGTGAGCTTCTCACTGCTGCCTGTCAGTAATAGCGCCCACATATACTATAACAGTGATCTTCTCAGTGCTGCCTGTCAGTAATAGTGCCAACATATTCTATAACAGTGATCTTCTCAGTGCTGCCTGTCAGTAATAGCGCCCACATATACTATAACAGTGATCTTCTCAGTGCTGCCTGTCAGTAATAGCGCCCACATATACTATAACAGTGATCTTCTCAGTGCTGCCTGTCAGTAATAGTGCCCACATATACTATAAGAGTGATCTTCTCAGTGCTGCCTGTCAGTAATAGCGCCCACATATACTATAACAGTGATCTTCTCAGTGCTGCCTGTCAGTAATAGCGCCCACATATACTATAACAGTGATCTTCTCAGTGCTGCCTGTCATTAATAGCGCCCACATATAATATAGCAGTGATCTTCTCAGTGCTGCCTGTCAGTAATAGCACCCACATATACTATAGCAGTGATCTTCTCAGTGCTGCCTGTCAGTAATAGCGCCCACATATACTATTACAGTGATCTTCTCAGTGCTGCCTGTCAGTAATAGCGCCCACATATACTATAACAGTGATCTTCTCAGTGCTGCCTGTCAGTAATAGCGCCCACATATACTATAACAGTGATCTTCTCAGTGCTGCCTGTCAGTAATAGTGCCCACATATACTATAACGGTGAGCTTCTCACTGCTGCCTGTCAGTAATAGCGCCCACATATACTATAACAGTGATCTTCTCAGTGCTGCCTGTCAGTAATAGTGCCAACATATTCTATAACAGTGATCTTCTCAGTGCTGCCTGTCAGTAATAGTGCCTGTCACGATGCCGGCTGGCAGGAGGTGGATCCTCTGTGCCAGAGAGGGATAGCGAGGACCGTGCTAGTGGACCGGTTCTAAGCCACTACTGGTTTTCACCAGAGCCCGCCGCAAAGCGGGATGGTCTTGCTGCGGCGGTAGTGACCAGGTCGTATCCACTAGCAACGGCTCACCTCTCTGGCTGCTGAAGATAGGCGCGGTACAGGGGAGTAGGCAGAAGCAAGGTCGGACGTAGCAGAAGGTCGGGGCAGGCAGCAAGGATCGTAGTCAGGGGCAACGGCAGAAGGTCTGGAAACACAGGCAAGGAACACACAAGGAACGCTTTCACTGGCACTAAGGCAACAAGATCCGGCAAGGGAGTGCAAGGGAGGAGACTAGATATAACCAGGGAACAGGTGGGAACCAATTAAGCTAATTGGGCCAGGCACCAATCATTGGTGCACTGGCCCTTTAAGTCTCAGGGAGCTGGCGCGCGCGCGCCCTAGAGAGCGGAGCCGCGCGCGCCAGCACATGACCGCAGGAGACGGGAACGGGTAAGTGACCTGGGATGCGATTCGCGAGCGGGCGCGTCCCGCTGTGCGAATCGCATCCCCAACGGCCATGGCAGAGCAGCGCTCCCGGTCAGCGCTGACCGGGGAGCTGCAGGGAGAAAGGCGCCGTGAGCGCTCCGGGGAGGAGCGGGGACCCGGAGCGCTAGGCGTAACAGTACCCCCCCCCTTAGGTCTCCCCTTCTCTTTATCGGGTAACTGCCTCCCCTGGGATGAGGACACCGGGAAAGGATGGAGGGATTCCTCAACGGCAGGCAGAACCGCAGGAGTAGGAATGGGGAGAGAGGGCAGAGGGCGAGACCTGGCACGGGGCAGTGTGACAGCAGGACGAGGGCCATGAGGGGACACAGAAGCTTGCCTGATGGAACTGGGAGGGGGGGAGGGGCATTTCCTGTGGCAGGCAGAGTCCTTAATGACCTTAGGGGGACCGGATACAGGAGGAACCACAGAGTTACGGCAAGGGTTACTGGGAACCGGTTTTAGACAGTTCTTGGCACAAGAGGACCCCCAACTCTTGATCTCCCCAGTGGACCAATCCAGGGTTGGGAAATGAAGTTGAAGCCAGGGAAGTCCAAGGAGAATTTCCGAGGTGCAATTGGGGAGGACCAAAAGTTCAATCCTCTCGTGATGAGATCCGATGCTCATAAGAAGGGGCTCCGTGCGGAAACGTATGGTACAGTCCAACCTGGCTCCGTTGACCGCGGAAATGTGGAGTGGCTTGACAAGACGGGTCACCGGAATACGGAATTTATTCGCAAAGGACTCCCGAATAAAATTCCCAGAAGCTCCAGAGTCCAGGCAGGCCACGGCTGAGAGGGAAGAGCTGGCTGAAGTGGAAATCCGAACAGGTACCGTGAGACGTGGAGAAGCCGACTTGGCATCAAGAGACGCCACACCCACGAGAGCTGAGTGCGAGCGTGCGTTTCCCAGACGTGGAGGACGGATTGGGCAATCCACCAAAAAATGTTCAGTACTGGCACAGTACAGACAAAGATTCTCTTCCTTACGGCGATTCCTCTCTTCCAGGGTCAGGCGAGACCGATCCACTTGCATGGCCTCCTCGGCGGGAGGCCTAGGCGCAGATTGCAGTGGAGACTGTGGGAGAGGTGTCCAGAGATCTAAGTCTTTTTCCTGGCGGAGCTCTTGATGCCTCTCAGAAAAACGCATGTCAATGCGAGTGGCTAGATGAATGAGTTCATGCAGGTTAGCAGGAGTCTCTCGTGCGGCCAGAACATCTTTAATGTTGCTGGATAGGCCTTTTTTAAAGGTCGCGCAGAGAGCCTCATTATTCCAGGATAGTTCAGAAGCAAGAGTACGGAATTGTATGGCGTACTCGCCAACGGAGGAATTACCCTGGACCAGGTTCAGCAGGGCAGTCTCAGCAGAAGAGGCTCGGGCAGGTTCCTCAAAGACACTTCGAATTTCCGAGAAGAAGGAGTGTACAGAGGCAGTGACGGGGTCATTGCGGTCCCAGAGCGGTGTGGCCCATGACAGGGCTTTTCCAGACAGAAGGCTGACTACGAAAGCCACCTTAGACCTTTCAGTAGGAAACTGGTCCGACATCATCTCCAAGTGCAGGGAACATTGCGAAAGAAAGCCACGGCAAAACTTAGAGTCCCCATTAAATTTGTCCGGCAAGGACAGGCGGAGGCTAGGAGTGGCCACTCGCTGCGGAGGAGGTGCAGGAGCTGGCGGAGGAGATGATTGCTGATGAAGTTGCGACTGAAGTTGGTGCACAATGGTGGACATTTCCGACATCTGGTGGGTTAGATGGGCGATCTGTCGGGCTTGCTGGGCGACCACCGTGGTGATATCAGAGGCAACTGGCAGGGGAACCTCAGCGGGATCCATGGCCGGATCTACTGTCACGATGCCGGCTGGCAGGAGGTGGATCCTCTGTGCCAGAGAGGGATAGCGAGGACCGTGCTAGTGGACCGGTTCTAAGCCACTACTGGTTTTCACCAGAGCCCGCCGCAAAGCGGGATGGTCTTGCTGCGGCGGTAGTGACCAGGTCGTATCCACTAGCAACGGCTCACCTCTCTGGCTGCTGAAGATAGGCGCGGTACAGGGGAGTAGGCAGAAGCAAGGTCGGACGTAGCAGAAGGTCGGGGCAGGCAGCAAGGATCGTAGTCAGGGGCAACGGCAGAAGGTCTGGAAACACAGGCAAGGAACACACAAGGAACGCTTTCACTGGCACTAAGGCAACAAGATCCGGCAAGGGAGTGCAAGGGAGGAGACTAGATATAACCAGGGAACAGGTGGGAACCAATTAAGCTAATTGGGCCAGGCACCAATCATTGGTGCACTGGCCCTTTAAGTCTCAGGGAGCTGGCGCGCGCGCGCCCTAGAGAGCGGAGCCGCGCGCGCCAGCACATGACCGCAGGAGACGGGAACGGGTAAGTGACCTGGGATGCGATTCGCGAGCGGGCGCGTCCCGCTGTGCGAATCGCATCCCCAACGGCCATGGCAGAGCAGCGCTCCCGGTCAGCGCTGACCGGGGAGCTGCAGGGAGAAAGGCGCCGTGAGCGCTCCGGGGAGGAGCGGGGACCCGGAGCGCTAGGCGTAACAGTGCCCACATATACTATAGCAGTGATGTTCTCAGTGCTGCCTGTCAGTAATAGCGCCCACATATACTATAGCAGTGATCTTCTCAGTGCTGCCTGTCAGTAATAGCGCCCACATATACTATAACAGTGATCTTCTCAGTGCTGCCTGTCAGTAATAGCGCCCACATATACTATAACAGTGATCTTCTCAGTGCTGCCTGTCAGTAATAGCGCCCACATATACTATAACAGTGATCTTCTCAGTGCTGCCTGTCAGTAATAGTGCCCACATATACTATAACAGTGATCTTCTCAGTGCTGCCTGTCAGTAATAGCGCCCACATATACTATAACAGTGATCTTCTCAGTGCTGCCTGTCAGTAATAGTGCCAACATATACTATAACAGTGATCTTCTCAGTGCTGCCTGTCAGTAATAGTGCCCACATATACTATAACAGTGATCTTCTCAGTGCTGCCTGTCCGTAATAGTGCCCACATATACTATAACAGTGATCTTCTCACTGCTGCCTGTCAGTAATAGCGTCCACATATACTATAACAGTGATCTTCTCAGTGCTGCCTGTCAGTAATAGTGCCCACATATACTATAACAGTGATCTTCTCAGTGCTACCTGTCAGTAATAGTGCCCACATATACTATAACAGTGATCTTCTCAGTGCTGCCTGTCAGTAATAGCGCCCACATATACCATAACAGTTATCTTCTCAGTGCTGCCTGTCAGTAATAGTGCTCATTTTATTCTTTACACAGTAATAGTTTTCCTCTTAATGCCCCACACTGTACAAATGCCCCTTTTGTGCCCCTTACTGTGCAACAATGCCCACCTTCATGCTCCTTACTGTACTACAGATCACAACGCAAAAAAAATGAGCAGCCCTGTATATGGAAAAATGCGAAAGTTATTGGGGTCCAAATAGGAGAGCGGAAGGGGCCATTTTCAAATTTGCAATATTTCACGAACATATTGATGATTATTTGTCCTATGTTCGCAAAATTCGCATATTCGCTATGTTTGTTCACTTTTTTCCAAGCAAAAATTTGCATGGAAAATTTGCATAAAAATTTGCATGTTAAAAAAAAAAAACTAGAAAAACTAATATTTGTCATTACGAATATATGGCACTATATTCAAAATTTTCGCAAAATCGTGAAGTGCTGATATTCGCGATAAACAATCGCATTATGAATATTTTCTTGTCCTTTTCTTCTCCATCTGGCAGTCTGAGCATCTCAGGGATCAAACTTTTCCAGCACCTTGGAGGGGAGGGCTAGTTGGGTTTGGGAGATGTAGGTAGACCCCCTCCAAAAAGGAAACCGGTCACACGTTCACCCACACTAAACCCAATACACCAGTTATAGTGCGGGTGAACAGGAGACCGATGCAGGGTCTCTCACTCATATATACGGACCTGCAGTCCGGCGCCCGTTCCCTCTGAAGATCCTCTTCTTTCTGCGCTGAATTGCGAGCTGGAGACGGGCCCACCGTCTGGATTTGAATATTCATGGTCGCTGTTCACATGAGCGATTGTGCCTACTGAGCGTTCACGCAACCAGCAACCATGAATATTCAAATTCACACATAAATAGAGGGGGAGTGGCGTGACTTATGCTTAAAGGGGTATTCCAGGAAAAAACTTTTTTTTATATCAACTGGCTCCAGAAAGTTAAACAGATTTGTAAATTACTTCTATAAAAAATCTTAATCCTTCCAATAATTATCAGCTGCGGAAGTTGAGTTGTTCATTTCTGTCTGGCAACAGTGCTCTCTGCTGACATCTCTGCTTGTCTCGGGAACTGCACAGAGTAGAAGAGGTTTGCTATGGGGATTTGCTTCTAGTCTGGACAGTTCCCGAGACACCTGTCATCAGAGAGCACTTAGACAGAAAAAAACAACTCAACTTCAGCAGCTCATAACTACTGAAAGGATTAAGATTTATTAATAGAAGTAATTTACAAATCTGTTTAACTTTCTGGCGTGAGTTGACATATATATATATATATATATATATATATATATATATTTATATATATATATATATAAAGTTTTTCCTGAATAACCCCTTTAAAATTGTCCTCTTCTGACCACTATAACACTTTTATTTTTCCGTATTACGAGTGACTAAAAATCAGCAACCATATAATTTTTTTTTAACGTTTACACCATAAATCATGCACGCGGCGCCTCCACATATCTTTTTGTTTATTTTTGTTCACATTATTTTATTTTAAAAATATAGGAAGGTGGGGGGGGGGGGGGCGTTGATTCAAACCTTTATTAGATGGGTTTATTTACATTTAACTTTAAAGGGGTACTCCGCTGCTCAGCGTTTGGAAAAAACTGTTCCGAACGGGCGCCGGGAGCTTGTGACATCATAGCTCCGCCCCCTCATGATGTCATGCCCCCTCAATGCAAGTCTATGGGAGTCTCCCATAGACTTGCATTGAGGGGGCGGGGTGTGAAGTAATGAGGGGGCGGGACTATGAGGTCATGAGCTCCCGACGCCGGCTCCCTATCCCTATCTGGTATTAGCTGTGGGTCTTGGCTACTGACAGTAAATAGAACCCTCCGGGTGTGGAACGCGCTCAGTTCGCATATGTCCACACCAATGTCTTAGTCAGTCTGATGTTCTGGTATTTTTTTTGGTAATACCCTGTTTACTCGATATGACGAGTTTATATGGCGATTGTGTATTCGGAGTTAATACTAATTCATATTATATAAGGTTTGTGTCTCACCCGAGCACGCGACCGTCTTTCGTCAAATGTTTCTAACCAGATCTTCCCCGATATCTACTCTGAGATCGCCACCTACTGTGAAGAATACGCGGTGCAGCCGCCTGGGATACCTAAGATTTCCTACAGTGACATCTCTGATTAACTTTTCACTGCTCTGAACAAATCAGACCTATAGATATGACTGCTTGTCCTATCAAGTCAAATAGGTTTTAGATATTGGCATGAACACAGTATAGGAGTGGTACTACTTTGAAGGTGGTTTAAAGGGGTACTCCGATGGAAACCAATTCTTTTCATATCATCTGGCTACAGATTTGTAAATTACTTCTATGAAAAGATCTTAACTTGATGGGAGTTGTTGTTTTGCATCAGCTGGGAAGCGGCAGGTTGGGGAACGTGATACTTTACTTGCTCTAAACCAGTGATTCCCAACCGGGGTGCCGCAGGATTTTGCTGTAAATTTTTTTAATTATTATTATTATTTTTTTTATTTCCGGCCCCGGCGTGGGGGAAGGGAAGTATGTGTGTGCTTTGCTGTGCGTGCGCACATAGCGTCCCCCTGTGTCCCCCCAGCGTCCCTCTCCACCTGGCGGTGCTCTGCCGGATAACCGTGACGGTGTAGTGACCCGTGTCCCAGCGTCCCCCTCCCCCTGCAGTGCAGTGAGTAAGTACCCTGGCGGTGCTCTGCCGGATTACCGTGACGGTGTAGTGACCGTGTCCCAGCGTCCCCCTCCCCCCAGTGGCCCAGTAAATGAGTACCCTGCCGGAGAGGGGAGGAACGTGGAAGCTGCGCCGGATTCCCGTGCCGGTGTAGTGAAGAAAAATGGCTTGCTTAAGGTACTGTACCCTTTCCACCCCTCTGTTACCCCTTCTTAACCCTGTCCACCCCCCCTCCTGTCACCCATGTCCACCCACCTGTCCTTCCTTGTCACCCATGTTCACCCCCCCGTCCGCCCCCCAGTCTACCCCGTCACACATGTCTCACGCTCCAATTTACTCTGTCACCCATGTCCACCCCCCCATTTACCCCTCTGTCCCTTTGTCACCCCTTTTTATCCCCCTTGTCATCCTTGTCCCCTCTCCTGTCATCCCTGTTCACACGAATTTCTCCCGTGTCCACCCTCCTGTCATCCATGCCCACCTTGGCCACCCCTCTGTCACCCCTGTCCATTCGCCTGTCACACATGTTCACCCCCTGACCACCCCCCAGTCTACACCTGTCATCCATGTCCACCCCCCTATTCACCCCTCTGTCCCTTTGTCACTCCTGTCCACCCCTCTTTTAACCGCATGTCAACCCTCCTGTCATCCGTGTCCACCTTGGCCATCCCTCTATCCACCCCTCTGTCACCCCTGTCCATCCCCCTGTCATCCATGTTCACCTATCATTGTCCACCCTTCTGACCACATCCTTGTCACCCATGTTCACCCTTCTGTCCCTTTGTCACCCTTGTCAACCTCGTTACCACCTTGTCACTCCTGTCCACCCCTGTCACCCCCGACGCCCCCTGTTACCCATGTACAGTCTTCTACACCCCTCTGTCACCCATGTACACCCCTCTGCCACCCATGTACACTCCTCTACACCGCTCTGTCACCCATGTACACCCCTTTGCCACCCATGTACACTCCTCTACACCCCTCTGTCACCCATCTACACCCCTCTGTCACCCATTTACACTCCTCTGTCTCCCATATACACTTCTCTACACCCATCTGTCACCCATGTACACTCCTCTACACCCCACCGTCACCCCTGTACACCCCTCTGTCACCCATGTACACCCTCTGTCACCCCTATTGTGCATTGCATAATTTTCCTTTTTTTTTTTTGCTCGTCAACTTTGGTAGGGGTGCCCCGCAAATTTTTTATTTTTTTTTGCGAGGGATACCCCGAGCCGAAAAAGGTTGGTAAACACTGCCCTAATTTAATGAATGATATAAGGCAGACCCAAGGAGAAAATAGTAGGAGCCGCCCAGAAGGGGGTTAGGTGACCTCCTGGGGCCATCATTACCCATCAGACCCCCACAATCACATCACGGGTGATCCGATGAGTACCCCCAAACCCCACACATACTTCAGATGCTTTGATCAGTGTTGAGCACAGCATTTGAAGGGTTAATGGTGAACATCAGCAGGATCGCTGATGTCCGCCATTATCCATTAAGGTAATGGCTACTAATAACAGCAGCCGGACGCTTCTGTCCACCGTTTCGTGATCACAGTTCATGTACATCACTGTGCGATTAGTACCAGGGCACAACAACGTATTTAGGTATGTCATGTGTCCTCTAGGGGTTAAATTACCTTTTTTTTTTTTTAAATGAATGAAAATTTGCTTTAGATAAAAGCGGACAGATCTTAAGAAGCCTCGTCCACCATTTTGAGAGTTAAAGTCAATCGTTGCCATCGACATTGCTGGAAAAACTGCAAATTCTACAATATTTCTGCAAGCGAAGGAGCAACCAGTCCCTGTTTCTGAAAGATATTTTGAAGGCACTTATAGGACGGTGCGTTCCTGGAATGCTGATTCATTTTACAGTCAGTTTTTTTTTAATAAGTCATCAGTAATAATAAGGCAGGTATTAAAAATGCAGCAGTCTGCAACCATTATCATTATATCGTACAGAACAATGCGGAGGAGAGGCTTTCATCACCGTACGTTTGCTGGAGAGTCTGCAGAAACAGTGAATTCTTTGAAGGGTAAACTGGGTTCGCTGGTTTACCGGGAAAAAGAAAGCAAACGAGTCTGGTAAAACCAATGCCGCATCTGTCATAGGGGCGATCGGCACATGCAGTGGGGATCATAAAGACATGGACCCTAAACACATGTCTGTAGAATAGCTACCTTTAATGTATCTACAACTAACGTAATAGTAGAGGGCGTCTTGTTAACTGTACCTTTACTGTAGCTTTTTATTTTTTTGGGCAAGTGTCAAGGAGTTGGAGCTAAGCAGTCAAGTGCCACAGACTGGTACGCCTCCTTACTCGCCCACACCTCTAGCCCTTTCCTAAAATACAGAGCCCTGTAGATCAGTCAAGGAGTGACTTGGAGTTGAGAGCTAGTCAGGAGGCATTTCAGGTTGTGGCACTTGAGCAGCTTGGCTCCACCTACTTGGCTGAGAAATAAAAAAATGTTTTATGAGTTTGGCAACCACTGTTAGCTCCAGGAAAGGCACAGTTTGCCTTTATATCCTTACAGCTATCCAACAGTGTCTGCGGCTTATAGCAGCAAACAGCTGAAAGGAACTCACTAAAATCAACCTGTGATCACTTTCATGCTGCCAGAACTATGAGTCATTGGTAGCCCCCAGTGGCTTCTCCCTACCCCACAAGCCTTGATTAATAGATTTCTTCCTAAAGTCAAACAGGGAGAGATTTACAGTGTTAAGCAAGGCTAATGGGGCAGAGAGAAGCTACTTCGGACCACCCCAACAACTCAGGGTTCGGGCAGCATGAAAGTGACGACAGGTTCCCTCTAATCAACACAACCAGCCTTACAGAATGATACTGAAAAAGTAGGAGTTCCATACAGTGTGCATTAAATTACGATCACTTCACCTTGTACCCTTTAGGTTTTCATACGTTATCCCAATCCTGGATGCAAAAGCCTGGTTATAAGCTGGAAGGTACAAAGTTGCTACCCCAAGAGTGATCCCGGTGGGGTAGCACCTAGCCAGGCAGGCCAGTGGGCTCTGGTACCAAGCACCAGGAAAAAAGGCAGAGGTGGGACTGGTGCAAGTGTTGGTAGTAGAGTCAAGTCCAGGCAGACACATTATGACAGGTGACAAAAGTTCAGAGTAGGGCTGCACAATTTTGTGAAACTGTAATATTGAGACTTTGATATAATAAACAGATAGTAGAATCCCCCATTTCATGCCCAATTCCCCCCCCCCCATGACATGTTCATCCCCCCCATTTAATTTCATTTCCTCATTGTATTCAATGAGATTCTGCTGCCCCATGCACACTATGTCTTAAAATTTCAGAATTAGACGTAAGAAATCTGCGTGGACTGCATTGCCGTCAATGGTCCTGGCACCGATTGATTTTGGCTGCGCCCACTGCAGGCAGAAAAGCCTGTGAGTTTCCCTTTAAAACATCCGTTATGTTAAACTGGACCTGTTAGCAGGATTTTAGGGTATAAAGTAAGGGCCATTGCTATATAGGGCTTTATAAATTAATACCTACCTCTCATTGGTCAATTGGCCTTTCCAGTACCAGACTTAAAAAGAAAAAAAAAAGAAAAAAACAACAAACCTCTATATTACAGGGGAGAGGCAGAGATTACAGTAGAGCTTAGTGATTGTCTATCTGGGTAGAGCTGGGGACGAGTCCACAGAGGGGAGTGACTAATTGGTAAAGGGGCCGAAATGTCCGTAGTGTGTTCCTCATGTACACACAGGGCAGCTTGTCCTGAAAAGTCACCCGAAATGACAGGTACGCTTTATGGCCGACATTTATCATTGTCTTTAAAGTGTTTTTTGTGTCTAGAAAAGGCGCAAAAAAGGCGCAAGCAGGGTTTATTTTCCCCTTTTTTGCGCCTTTTGGTTTACACATTTCTGCTGATTTTGAGTTGCATTCCACTGATTTTGGCAATACACATGATATGGAATGGACTTATAAACTGCGCCTTCTTGTGAAAAGGCGCTAAAAAGGCGCAAAACCTCTGAAAAGTCTCTAAAACTACACCAGCCCAGACTTAGCTTAGCTTTTTGATGTATGTGAAGAGAGAAATTTAAAAAAATGTGACCTGCACAAAATTTATCAAACGCTCTGTGACCATTTAATAAATTTGGCGCTCCTATACATTACCAGCACACAAAAAAAGGTGTAAAAAAAATGCTTCACTTACACCTACAATGATAAATGCTTCACTTACACCAGTGATTCCCAACCGCGGTGCCGCGGCACACGTGTGTGCCATTCGGCACTGCCCGTGGTGCCGTGGGATTTTGCAGTTATTTTTTATTTTTTTTAAATGTCCCGCCCCGGCCAGCGCGCTTATGACTGATGGCGCAGGGGGGAAGGGAAGCCTGCATGCGCACTGCGCACACAGCGTCCCCCTGCGTCCCCCTCTCCCTTGCAGCGCAGTGAGCAGAGAATGGTGCCCTGAGGCGGAACGAGCTGCATCTGCCCCAAACTCCCGTGCCTGCCGTGGAACTGCAAGCTGTGCGGGCCGGCTTGCTTAAGGTACCGTACCCTTTCCACCCCTCTGTTACATCTTTTCAACCTTGTCCAACCCACCCCCCTACCACCGTCACCAAGGTCCACCCTCTACCCCGTCACTAATGTCCATCCGCCCTGTCATCCATGTCCGCGCCTTGTCCACCTCAGTGTCCATCCCTTTCACCCATGTCCACCCCCCCTGTCACCCATGTCCACCCCCTGTCACTCATGTCCACCCCCGTCACTCATGTCCACCCCCCGTCACTCATGTCCAACCCCTCCTCACACATGTCCACCCTCTTATCATTCCTGTCACCCATGTCCACCCCCCCTCTCACCCATGTCCACCCTCCGGTCATCCATGTCCGTCTTGTCCACTCCCTGTCCATCCCTGCCACTCATGTTTACCCCCGTAGTCTACCCCCGTAGTCTACCCTGTCACCCATGTCCACCCTCCTGTTCACCCATCTGTCCCTTTGTCACCCTATTCCACCCCTCTCTGTCACTCCTGTCCCTCTTTTACCCCTTTGTCACCCTTGTCCACCCCTCTGACCCCGTCTCCCATTTCCACCCTCCTGTCATCCATGTCCACCCCCCCATCCAACCCTCTGTCACCCCTTCCATCCTTGTCACCCATGTCCACCCCCTATTCACCCCTCTGTCAGCCCTGTCCACCCCTCTGTCACCCCCTATGCCCCTGTCACCCATGTTCACTCTTCTTCACCCATCTGTCACCCTTGTACACCTCCCTACACCCCTCGGTACACTCCTCTACACCCCTCTGTCACCCATGTACACTCATCTATCACCCATGTACACTCCTCTACACCCCTCTGTCACCCATGTACACTCCTCTACACCCCTCTGTCACCCATGTACACTCCTCTATACCCCTCTGTCACCCATGT
This sequence comes from Hyla sarda, assembly GCF_029499605.1. Lineage (NCBI taxonomy): Eukaryota > Metazoa > Chordata > Amphibia > Anura > Hylidae > Hyla > Hyla sarda. The sequence goes on along the minus strand of NC_079200.1, from coordinate 15,161,171 downwards.
ACATCCATCTGTCACCCATGTACACTCCTCTACACCCATCTGTCACCCATGTACACCCATCTGTCACCCATGTACACTTTTCTACACCCCTCTGTCACCCATGTAAACTTCTCTACATCCCTCTGTCACCCATGTACACTCCTCTACACCCCTCTGTCACCCATGTACACTTGTCTACACCCCTGTCACCCATGTACACTCCTCTACACCCCTCTGTCACCCATGTACACTCCTCTACACCGCTGTCACCCATGTACACTCCTCTACACCCCTCTGTCATCCATGTACACTTTTCTACACCCCTCTGTACACTCCTCTACACCCCTCTGTACACTCCTCTACACCCGTTTGTCACCCATGTAGACTCCTCTATATCCCTCTGTACACCCCTCTACACCCCTCTGTACACTCTTCTACAACTCTCTGTCACCGATGTAAAAAAAAAGTGCGAAGCCTAATAGGTTTGTTTTGCAGGTTTAACGGTGAATAATTGTATGTGGAAGAAATAGTGATGATGGCCCGGACCAGATGGAGAAGAGAAGGCAACGATGCAAATTAGAGAAGACATCATTTGTGAGTTGCTGTATAAAGCAGCACTTTAAACAACATACCCACTGATAAATAGATATTGGGCATTGCGTTTTTTACAGTTTTTTCCCTTTCTTTTGCTCGTCAACCACGGTAAGGGTGCCCCGTGGAAATTTTTTTCCCCTGAGGTGTGCCCCGACGCGAAAAAGGTTGGGAAACACCTACAATGATAAATGCTTCACTTACACCTACAATGATAAATGCTTCACTTACACCTACAATGATAAATGCTTCACTTACACCTACAATGATAAATACTTCACTTACACCTACAATGATAAATGCTTCACTTACACCTACAATGATAAATACTTCACTTACACCTACAATGATAAATGCCGGCCTATGTTTTTTTTGTTTCATTATATACGTATCTCCAGCCGTATTCTGATGTTGTGACCTTTCACGAAACTGCACAATTTATTATTACTACTAGTAGTGGGGAAGGCAATGTCTCATTCTACACATATTAAACTTTGATGTTCTCCATTAATATTTAATTAATATAAAGTTGTTTGTAAGAGTTTCCATTGAGTACTTGAGTATTCCTCTTTTTTGTACCAGACACAATGAATTCAGGCTGTTGTTCTGGCTTCCCCTGATTGTCTTCTCATCACCTGATTGTCTTCTCCTCCCCTGATTGTCTTCTCATCCCCTGATTGTCTTCTCATCCCCTGATTGTCTTCTCATCCCCTGATTGTCTTCTCCTCCCCTCATTGTCTTCTCCTCCCCTGATTGTCTTCTCATCCCCTGATTGTCTTCTCATCCCCTGATTGTCTTCTCATCCCCTGATTGTCTTCTCATCCCCTGATTGTCTTCTCCTCCCCTCATTGTCTTCTCCTCCCCTGATTGTCTTCTCATCCTCTGATTGTCTTCTCCTCCCCTGATTGTCTTCTCATCCCCTGATTGTCTTCTAATCCTCTGATTGTCTTCTCATCCTCTGATTGTCTTCTCATCCCCTGATTGTCTTCTCATCCCCTGATTGTCTTCTCCTCCCCTGATTGTCTTCTCATCCCCTGATTGTCTTCTCATCCCCTGATTGTCTTCTCATCCCCTGATTGTCTTCTCATCCCCTGATTGTCTTCTCATCCTCTGATTGTTTTCTCATCCCCTGATTGTCTTCTCATCCCCTGATTGTCTTCTCATCCCCTGATTGTCTTCTCATCCAGTGGCGTCTCCAGCATTCATATTTGGGGGGGGGGGGGGGCACATGGGGGGCCAGTGACAAAAGTGGGGGGGCAATTTTAAAACGTGTGTGTATGTGTATATATATATCATGAATAAATACACACACACTGTGCAGAACATGTTTAATTAAAAAAAATGTAAAAAATGTAATTTAAAATCTTCATACATTCTTGTTGCACAATGATTTTTTGTTGCCGTTTTTGCTGTAGATTTTTGGGTAAAATAACTGATGTCACTACAAAGTAGAATTGGTGGCGCAAAAATAAGCCATAATGTGGATTTTTAGGTGCAAAATTGAAAGGGTTAGGATTTTTAAAAGGTAAGTAGGAAAAAACAAAAGTGCAAAAACAGAAAAATGCTCGGTCCTTAAGGCGTTAAAACTTTTGGACACTACCATCAACTATCAACTTTGATAGCGGCATCTAAAGTGTTAATGTCAAACATCAGCCTGATTGGTCATGTCTGGCATTAGCTGAGGGTTCTAGCTAATGATTTACACAACACAGTGGGAGTAGGCACTGTACATACACATACGCCTTGTGTCCTTAGGTCTCATTTACACAGATGGATCCCCTGACAATGGACCCTACAGTGCTGCCTCCATCTCTGCCTGCTCATAACGGCAATCCTCCGCTACGAGCAGACACACTTTGATGTGTATACTCGCACACATCGCGGATGCTCTCGGCCTAGCTCAGAGAGCAGGAGGAGCGGCCATGATGTGGGCGAGTATACACATCAAAGCGTGTCTGCTCGTGGCGGATGATTGCCGTTATGAGCAGGCACAGATGGAGGCAGCACTGTAGGGTCCATTGTCGGGGGATATGCAGCGTAAAATACACTGTGGATCCATCCCTGAATGAGCCCGTAGGGTACGTTCAGATGTACAGGATCTGCTGTATATTTTCTGCAGCTAATTTTGCTACCTATTGAAGCTAATGGGTTGCAAAATCAGCTGCATCAAAAATATGCAGCAGATCCTGTACATGTGAATGTACCCTTAAGGGGTTAATGATAAACTAGCGGTGTGTTCACATGTTGTCCCTCCTCCAGTGTCCACAGGTCACCAACAGGTCACATTATCAGAACAATTTTTGGAAAAATCGCGGCAAAAATTGTGCGGTTTTGCTACGATTTACGGAAAATTACCAAAAATTTTTCTGATAATGTGACCTGTGGACACTGAAGGAGGGAAAGTGACCCCACTGGACTGCTACTACTGTATACACATGACCCAGCCCCAGGATATACTGCTGATCAGGGGGAGAGAGGGAGGACACGGGACATCACTCACCTCACATGAAGCTGCTCTGTGTTCCGGAGGCCTGTCAGCTCTCGGGCCCGTCCTCTCCAGTGCTGGGGGCGGAGCCATCATCAGGACCTTCATCCCTGCTCTGCCTGTCTCTGCCTATGCTACGCAGACCAGGAGCAGCGCAGGGATATCCTCAGCAGCACCCAGCGGTCAGTCCACCCCTGGCCCCAATACTAGTATCGGGACATCCCTATTTATTTTAAATTGGGGGGGCACAAGGGGGGCACGGCCTGATTTAGGAGGGCCATGGCCCCCTCTGGCCTACCCCTAGCAATGCCACTGCTCTCATCCCCCGATTGTCTTCTCATCCCGATTGTCTTCTCATCCCCGATTGTCTTCTCATCCTCTGATTGTCTTCTCATCACCTGATTGTCTTCTCATCCTCTGGTTGTCTTCTCATCCCCTGATTGTCTTCTCATCCCCTGATTGTCTTCTCATCTCCTGATTGTCTTCTTATTCTCTAAATGCTTTCTCATCCCCTGATTGTCTTCTCATCCCCTTATTGTCTTCTCATTGTCTTATTGTTTTCTCATCCTCTGGTTGTCTTCTCATCCCCTGATTGTCTTCTCATCCCCTTATTGTCTTCTCATTGTCTTATTGTCTTCTCATTGTCTTATTGTATTCTCATCCTCTGGTTGTCTTCTCATCCCCTGATTGTCTTCTCATCCCCTGATTGTCTTCTCATTGTCTTATTGTTTTCTCATCCTCTGGTTGTCTTCTCATCCCCTGATTGTCTTCTCATCCTCTGATTGTCTTCTCATCCTCTGATTGTCTTCTCATCCTCTGATTGTCTTCTCATCCGCTGATTGTCTTCTCATCCGCTGATTGCCTTCTCATCCTCTGGTTGTCTTATCATCCCCTGATTGTCTTCTCATTGTCTTATTGTCTTCTCATCCTCTGGTTGTCTTCTCATCCCCTGAGTGTCTTCTCATCCCCTGATTGTCTTCTCATCCTCTGATTGTCTTTTCATCCGCTGATTGTTTTCTCATCCGCTGATTGCCTTCTCCTCCTCTGGTTGTCTTCTCATCCTCTGATTGTCTTCTCATCCTCTGATTGTCTTCTCATCACCTGATTGTCTTCTCATCCTCTGATTGTCTTCTCATCCTCTGATTGTCTTCTCATCCTCTGATTGTCTTCTCATCCTCTGGTTGTCTTCTCATCCTCTGATTGTCTTCTCATTCTCTGGTTGTCTTCTCATCCACTGATTGTTTTCTCATCCCCTGATTGTCTTCTTATCCCCTTATTGTCTTCTCATTGTCTAATTGTCTTCTCATCCTCTGGTTGTCTTCTCATTGTCTAATTGTCTTCTCATCCTCTGGTTGTCTTCTCATTGTCTTATTGTCTTCTCATCCTCTGGTTGTCTTCTCATTGTCTTATTGTCTTCTTATCCTCTGGTTGTCTTCTCCTCCTCTGATTGTCTTCTCCTCCTCTGATTGTCTTCTCATCCTCTGATTGTCTTCTCATCACCTGATTGTCTTCTCATCACCTGATTGTCTTCTCATCCTCTGATTGTCTTCTCATTCTCTGATTGTCTTCTTGTCTTCTGGTTGTCTTCTCATCCCCTAATTGTCTTCTTATTCTCTGATTGTCTTCTCATCCCCTGATTGTCTTCTCATCCCATGATTGTCTTCTCATCCCCTGATTGTCTTCTGATCCCCTGATTGTCTTCTCATTCTCTGATTGTCTTCTCATCCCCTGAATGTCTTCTCATCCCCTTATTATCTTCTCATTGTCTTATTGTCTTCTCATCCTCTGATTGTCTTCTCATCCCCTGATTGTCTTCTCATCCTCTGGTTGTCTTCTCATCCCCTGATTGTTTTCTCATCCCCTGATTGTCTTCTCATTCTCTGATTGTTTTCTCATCCCCTGATTGTCTTCTTATCCCCTTATTGTCTTCTCATTGTCTTATTGTCTTCTCATCTTCTGGTTGTCGTCTCATCGTCTTATTGTCTTCTCATCCTCTGGTTGTCTTCTCATTCCCTGATTGTCTTCTCATCCTCTGGTTGTCTTCTCATCCTCTGATTGTCCTCTCATCCCCTGAGTGTCTTCTCATCCCCTGATTGTCTTCTCATCCTCTGATTGTCTTCTCATCCTCTGGTTGTCTTCTCATCCTCTGATTGTCTTCTCATCCTCTGATTGTCTTCTCATCCTCTGGTTGTCTTCTCATCCTCTGGTTGTCTTCTCATCCGCTGATTGCCTTCTCATCCTCTGGTTGTCTTCTCATCCTCTGATTGTCTTCTCATCCTCTGATTGTCTTCTCATCGCCTGATTGTCTTCTCATCCTCTGATTGTCTTCTCATCCTCTGATTGTCTTCTCATCCTCTGATTGTCTTCTCATCCTCTGGTTGTCTTCTCATCCTCTGATTGTCTTCTCATTCTCTGGTTGTCTTCTCATCCCCTGATTGTTTTCTCATCCCCTGATTGTCTTCTCATCCCCTTATTGTCTTCTCATTGTCTAATTGTCTTCTCATCCTCTGGTTGTCTTCTCATTGTCTAATTGTCTTCTCATCCTCTGGTTGTCTTCTCATTGTCTTATTGTCTTCTCATCCTCTGGTTGTCTTCTCATTGTCTTATTGTCTTCTTATCCTCTGGTTGTCTTCTCCTCCTCTGATTGTCTTCTCCTCCTCTGATTGTCTTCTCATCCTCTGATTGTCTTCTCATCACCTGATTGTCTTCTCATCACCTGATTGTCTTCTCATCACCTGATTGTCTTCTCATCACCTGATTGTCTTCTTGTCTTCTGGTTGTCTTCTCATCCCCTGATTGTCTTCTTATTCTCTGATTGTCTTCTTATCCCCTGATTGTCTTCTCATCCCATGATTGTCTTCTCATCCCCTGATTGTCTTCTGATCCCCTGATTGTCTTCTCATTCTCTGATTGTTTTCTCATCCCCTGATTGTCTTTTTATCCCCTTATTGTCTTCTCATTGTCTTATTGTCTTCTCATCTTCTGGTTGTCGTCTCATTGTCTTATTGTCTTCTCATCCTCTGGTTGTCTTCTCATTGTCTTATTGTCTTCTTATCCTCTGGTTGTCTTCTCCTCCTCTGATTGTCTTCTCCTCCTCTGATTGTCTTCTCATCCTCTGATTGTCTTCTCATCACCTGATTGTCTTCTCATCACCTGATTGTCTTCTCATCCTCTGATTGTCTTCTCATTCTCTGATTGTCTTCTTGTCTTCTGGTTGTCTTCTCATCCCCTAATTGTCTTCTTATTCTCTGATTGTCTTCTCATCCCCTGATTGTCTTCTCATCCCATGATTGTCTTCTCATCCCCTGATTGTCTTCTTATCCCCTGATTGTCTTCTCATTCTCTGATTGTCTTCTCATCCCCTGAATGTCTTCTCATCCCCTTATTATCTTCTCATTGTCTTATTGTCTTCTCATCCTCTGATTGTCTTCTAATCCCCTGATTGTCTTCTCATCCTCTGGTTGTCTTCTCATCCCCTGATTGTTTTCTCATCCCCTGATTGTCTTCTCATTCTCTGATTGTTTTCTCATCCCCTGATTGTCTTCTTATCCCCTTATTGTCTTCTCATTGTCTTATTGTCTTCTCATCTTCTGGTTGTCGTCTCATTGTCTTATTGTCTTCTCATCCTCTGGTTGTCTTCTCATTCCCTGATTGTCTTCTCATCCTCTGGTTGTCTTCTCATTCTCTGATTGTCCTCTCATCCCCTGAGTGTCTTCTCATCCCCTGATTGTCTTCTCATCCTCTGATTGTCTTCTCATCCTCTGGTTGTCTTCTCATCCTCTGATTGTCTTCTCATCCTCTGATTGTCTTCTCATCCTCTGGTTGTCTTCTCATCCTCTGGTTGTCTTCTCATCCGCTGATTGCCTTCTCATCCTCTGGTTGTCTTCTCATCCTCTGATTGTCTTCTCATCCTCTGATTGTCTTCTCATCGCCTGATTGTCTTCTCATCCTCTGATTGTCTTCTCATCCTCTGATTGTCTTCTCATCCTCTGATTGTCTTCTCATCCTCTGGTTGTCTTCTCATCCTCTGATTGTCTTCTCATTCTTTGGTTGTCTTCTCATCCCCTGATTGTTTTCTCATCCCCTGATTGTCTTCTCATCCCCTTATTGTCTTCTCATTGTCTAATTGTCTTCTCATCCTCTGGTTGTCTTCTCATTGTCTAATTGTCTTCTCATCCTTTGGTTGTCTTCTCATTGTCTTATTGTCTTCTCATCCTCTGGTTGTCTTCTCATTGTCTTATTGTCTTCTTATCCTCTGGTTGTCTTCTCCTCCTCTGATTGTCTTCTCCTCCTCTGATTGTCTTCTCATCCTCTGATTGTCTTCTCATCACCTGATTGTCTTCTCATCACCTGATTGTCTTCTCATCCTCTGATTGTCTTCTCATTCTCTGATTGTCTTCTTGTCTTCTGGTTGTCTTCTCATCCCCTGATTGTCTTCTTATTCTCTGATTGTCTTCTCATCCCCTGATTGTCTTCTCATCCCATGATTGTCTTCTCATCCCCTGATTGTCTTCTGATCCCCTGATTGTCTTCTCATTCTCTGATTGTTTTCTCATTCCCTGATTGTCTTTTTATCCCCTTATTGTCTTCTCATTGTCTTATTGTCTTCTCATCTTCTGGTTGTCGTCTCATTGTCTTATTGTCTTCTCATCCTCTGGTTGTCTTCTCATTCCCTGATTGTCTTCTCATCCTCTGGTTGTCTTCTCATCCTCTGATTGTCCTCTCATCCCCTGAGTGTCTTCTCATCCCCTGATTGTCTTCTCATCCTCTGATTGTCTTCTCATCCTCTGGTTGTCTTCTCATCCTCTGATTGTCTTCTCATCCTCTGGTTGTCTTCTCATCCGCTGATTGCCTTCTAATCCTCTGGTTGTCTTCTCATCCTCTGATTGTCTTCTCATCTTCTGATTGTCTTCTCATCACCTGATTGTTTTCTCATCCTCTGATTGTCTTCTCATTCTCTGATTGTCTTCTCATCCTCTGATTGTCTTCTCATTCTCTGATTGTCTTCTCATCCCCTGAATGTCTTCTCATCCCCTTATTATCTTCTCATTGTCTTACTGTTTTCTCATCCTCTGGTTGTCTTCTCATCCCCTGATTGTCTTCTCATGCTCTGGTTGTCTTCTCATCCCCTGATTGTTTTCTCATCCCCTGATTGTCTTCTCATTCTCTGATTGTTTTCTCATCCCCTGATTGTCTTCTTATCCCCTTATTGTCTTCTCATTGTCTTATTGTCTTCTCATCCTCTGGTTGTCTTCTCATTGTCTTATTGTCTTCTCATCCTCTGGTCGTCTTCTCATCCCCTGATTGTCTTCTCATCCTCTGGTTGTCTTCTCATCCTCTGATTGTCCTCTCATCCTCTGATTGTCTTCTCATCACCTGATTGTCTTCTCATCCTCTGATTGTCTTCTCATCCTCTGGTTGTCTTCTCATCCCCTGATTGTCTTCTCATCCTCTGGTTGTCTTCTCATCCCCTGATTGTCTTCTCATCCCCTGATTGTCTTCTCATCCCCTGATTGTCTTCTCATTCTCTGATTGTTTTCTCATCCCCTGATTGTCTTCTCATCCCCTGATTGTCTTCTCATCCCCTTATTGTCTTCTCACTGTCTTATTGTCTTCTCATCCTCTGTTTGTCTTCTCATTGTCTAATTGTCTTCTCATCCTCTGGTTGTCTTCTCATTGTCTTATTGTCTTCTCATCCTCTGGTTGTCTTCTCCTCCTCTGATTGTCTTCTCCTCCGCTGATTGTCTTCTCATCCTCTGATTGTCTTCTCATCACCTGATTGTCTTCTCATCCTCTGATTGTCTTCTCATCCTCTGATTGTCTTCTCATCCTCTGGTTGTCTTCTCATCCTCTGATTGTCTTCTCATCCTCTGGTTGTCTTCTCATCCCCTGATTGTCTTCTCATCCCCTGATTGTCTTCTCATCCCCTGATTGTCTTCTCATCCCCTGATTGTCTTCTCATCCCCTAATTGTCTTCTCATTCTCTGATTGTTTTCTCCTCCCCTGGTTGTCTTCTCATCCCCTGATTGTTTTCTCATCCCCTGATTGTCTTCTCATTCTCTGATTGTTTTCTCATCCCCTGATTGTCTTCTTATCCCCTTATTGTCTTCTCATTGTCTTACTGTCTTCTCATCCTCTGGTTGTCTTCTCATTGTCTTATTGTCTTCTCATCCTCTGGTTGCCTTCTCATCCCCTGATTGTCTTCTCATCCTCTGGTTGCCTTCTCATCTTCTGATTGTCTTCTCATCCTCTGGTTGTCTTCTCATCGTCTTATTGTGTTCTCATCCTCTGGTTGTGTTCTCATCCTCTAATTGTCTTCTCATCCTCTGATTGTCTTCTCATCCTCTGGTTGTCTTCTCATCCCCTGATTGTCTTCTCATTCTCTGATTGTTTTCTTATCCCCTGATTGTCTTCTCATCCGTGTATTTTCTTCTCATTGTCTTATTGTCTTCTCATCCTCTGGTTGTCTTCTCATTGTTTTATTGTCTTCTCATCCTCTGGTTGTCTTCTCATTGTCTTATTGTCTTCTCATCCTCTGGTTGTCTTCTCATCCTCTGATTGTCTTCTCATCCTCTGATTGTCTTCTCATTCTCTGATTGTCTTCTCATCCTCTGGTTGTCTTCTCATCCTTTGATTGTCTTCTCATCCTCTGGTTGTCTTCTCATCCCCTGATTGACTTCTCATCCCCTGATTGTCTTCTCATTCTCTGATTGTTTTCTCATCCGCTGATTGTCTTCTAATCCTCTTATTGTCTTCTCATTGTCTTATTGTCTTCTCATCCTCTGGTTGTCTTCTCATTGTCTTATTGTCTTCTCATCCTCTGGTTGTCTTCTCATCCCCTGATTGTCTTCTCATCCTCTGGTTGTCTTCTCATCCTCTGATTGTCTTCTCATCCTCTGATTGTCTTCTCATCCTCTGGTTGTCTTCTCATCCTCTGGTTGTCTTCTCATTCTCTGGTTGTCATTTCATCCCCTGATTGTCTGCTTATCCCCTGGTTTTCTGCTCATCCTCTGATTGTCTTCTCATCCTCTGATTATCTTCTCATCCCCTGATTGTCTTCTCATCCTCTGGTTGTCTTCTCATTCTCTGAGTGTCTTCTCATTCTCTGAGTGTCTTCTCATTCTCTGAGTGTCTTCTCATCCTCTGATTGTCTTCTCATCCTCTGATTGTCTTTTCCTCCCCTGATTATCTTCTCATCCTCTGATTGTCTTCTCCTCCACTGATTGTCTTCTCATTCTCTGATTGTCTTCTCATCCCCTGATTGTCTTCTCATCCCCTGATTGTCTTCTCATCCCCTGAATGTCTTCTCATTGTCTTATTATCTTCTCATTGTCTTATTGTCTTCTCATCCTCTGGTTGTCTTCTCATCCCCTGATTGTCTTCTCATCCTCTGGTTGTCTTCTTATTCTCTGATTGTCTTCTCATCCCCTGATTGTCTTCTGATCCCCTGATTGTCTTCTTATTCTCTGATTGTCTTCTCATGCCCTGATTGTCTACTCATCCCATGATTGTCTTCTCATCCCCTGATTGTCTTCTGATCCCCTGATTGTCTTCTCATTCTCTGATTGTCATCTCATCCCCTGAATGTCTTCTCATCCCCTTATTATCTTCTCATTGTCTTATTGTCTTCTCATCCTCTGGTTGTCTTCTCATCCCCTGATTGTCTTCTCATCCCCTGATTATCTTCTCATCCTCTGGTTGTCTTCTCATCCTCTGATTGTCTTCTCATCCTCTGGTTGTCTTCTCATCCTCTGGTTGTCTTCTCCTCCCCTGTTTGTCTTCTTATCCTCTGGCTGTCTTCTCATCCCCTGAGTGTCTTCTCATTCTCTGACTGTCTTCTCATTCTCTGAGTGTCTTCTCATTCTCTGAGTGTCTTCTCATTCTCTGAGTGTCTTCTCATTCTCTGAGTGTCTTCGCATTCTCTGAGTGTCTTCTCATTCTCTGAGTGTCTTCTCATTCTCTGAGTGTCTTCGCATTCTCTGAGTGTCTTCTCATTCTCTGAGTGTCTTCTCATCCTCTGATTGTCTTCTCATCCTCTGATTGTCTTCTCCTCCCCTGATTATCTTCTCATCCTCTGATTGTCTTCTCCTCCACTGATTGTCTTCTCATTCTCTGATTGTCTTCTCATCCCCTGATTGTCTTCTCATCCCCTGATTGTCTTCTCATCCCCAGAATGTCTTCTCATTGTCTTATTATCTTCTCATTGTCTTATTGTCTTCTCATCCCCTGATTGTCTTCTCATCCTCTGGTTGTCTTCTCATCCTCTGATTGTCTTCTCATCCTCTGATTGTCTTCTCATCCTCTGGTTGTCTTCTCATCCTCTGGTTGTCTTCTCATCCCCTGATTGTCTTCTCATCCTCTGATTGTCTTCTCATCCCCTGATTGTCTTCTCATCCAATGAGTGTCTTCTCATTCTCTGAGTGTCTTCGCATTCTCTGAGTGTCTTCTCATCCTCTGATTGTCTTCTCATCCTCTGATTGTCTTCTCCTCCCCTGATAGTCTTCTCATTCTCTGAGTGTCTTCTCATCCTCTGGTTGTCTTCTCATCCTCTGATTGTCTTCTCATTCTCTGGTTGTCTTCTCATCCCCTGATTGTCTGATTATCCCCTGGTTTTCTGCTCATCCTCTGATTGTCTTCTCATCCCCTGATTGTCTTCTCATCCTCTGGTTGTCTTCTCATCCCCTGATTGTCTTCTCATTGTCTTATTGTCTTCTCATCCCCTGATTGTCTTCTCATCCCCTGATTGTCTTCTCATCCCATGATTGTCTTCTCATCCCCTGATTGTCTTCTGATCCCCTCATTGTCTTCTCATTCTCTGATTGTCTTCTCATCCCCTGAATGTCTTCTCATCCCCTTATTATCTTCTCATTGTCTTATTGTCTTCTCATCCTCATGTTGTCTTCTCATCCCCTGATTGTCTTCTCATCCCCTGTTTGTCTTCTTATCCTCTGGTTGTCTTTTCATCCTCTGGTTGTCTTCTCATCCTCTGATTGTCTTCTCATCCCATGATTGTCTTCTCATTCTCTGAGTGTCTTCTCATCCTCTGGTTGTCTTCGTATTCTCTGAGTGTCTTCTCATTCTCTGAGTGTCTTCTCATCCTCTGGTTGTTTTTTCATCCTCTGATTGTCTTCTCATCCTCTGGTTGTCTTCTCATCCTCTGGTTGTCTCCTCCTCCCCTGTTTGTCTTCTTATCCTCTGGTTGTCTTTTCATCCTCTGGTTGTCTTCTCATCCTCTGATTGTCTTCTCATCCCCTGATTGTCTTCTCATCCCCTGATTGTCTTCTCATCCTCTGGTTGTCTTCTTAATTTCTGATTGTCTTCTCATCCCCTGATTGTCTTCTGATCCCCTGATTGTCTTCTTATTCTCTGATTGTCTTCTCATGCCCTGATTGTCTACTCATCCCATGATTGTCTTCTCATCCCCTGATTGTCTTCTGATCCCATGATTGTCTTCTCATTCTCTGATTGTCTTCTCATCCTCTGGTTGTCTTCTCATCCCCTGATTGTCTTCTCATCCCCTGATTGTCTTCTCATCCTCTGGTTGTCTTCTCATCCCCTGATTGTCTTCTCATCCCCTGATTGTCTTCTCATCCTCTGGTTGTCTTCTCATCCTCTGATTGTCTTCTCATCCTCTGGTTGTCTTCTCATCCTCTGGTTGTCTTCTCCTCCCCTGTTTGTCTTCTTATCCTCTGGTTGTCTTCTCATCCCCTGAGTGTCTTCTCATTCTCTGAGTGTCTTCTCATTCTCTGAGTGTCTTCTCATTCTCTGAGTGTCTTCTCATTCTCTGAGTGTCTTCGCATTCTCTGAGTGTCTTCTCATTCTCTGAGTGTCTTCTCATCCTCTGATTGTCTTCTCATCCTCTGATTGTCTTCTCCTCCCCTGATTATCTTCTCATCCTCTGATTGTCTTCTCCTCCACTGATTGTCTTCTCATCCTCTGGTTGTCTTCTCATCCCCTGATTGTCTTCTCATCCTCTGATTGTCTTCTCATCCCCTGATTGTCTTCTCATCCAATGAGTGTCTTCTCATTCTCTGAGTGTCTTCGCATTCTCTGAGTGTCTTCTCATCCTCTGATTGTCTTCTCATCCTCTGATTGTCTTCTCCTCCGCTGATAGTCTTCTCATTCTCTGAGTGTCTTCTCATCCTCTGGTTGTCTTCTCATCCTCTGATTGTCTTCTCATTCTCTGGTTGTCTTCTCATCCCCTGATTGTCTGATTATCCCCTTGTTTTCTGCTCATCCTCTGACTGTCTTCTCATCCCCTGATTGTCTTCTCATCCTCTGGTTGTCTTCTCATCCCCTGATTGTCTTCTCATTGTCTTATTGTCTTCTCATCCCCTGATTGTCTTCTCATCCCCTGATTGTCTTCTCATCCCATGATTGTCTTCTCATCCCCTGATTGTCTTCTGATCCCCTCATTGTCTTCTCATTTTCTGATTGTCTTCTCATCCCCTGAATGTCTTCTCATCCCCTTATTATCTTCTTATTGTCTTATTGTCTTCTCATCCTCATGTTGTCTTCTCATCCCCTGATTGTCTTCTCATCCCCTGTTTGTCTTCTTATCCTCTGGTTGTCTTTTCATCCTCTGGTTGTCTTCTCATCCTCTGATTGTCTTCTCATCCCCTGATTGTCTTCTCATTCTCTGAGTGTCTTCTCATCCTCTGGTTGTCTTCGCATTCTCTGAGTGTCTTCTCATTCTCTGAGTGTCTTCTCATCCTCTGGTTGTTTTTTCATCCTCTGATTGTCTTCTCATCCTCTGGTTGTCTTCTCATCCTCTGGTTGTCTCCTCCTCCCCTGTTTGTCTTCTTATCCTCTGGTTGTCTTTTCATCCTCTGGTTGTCTTCTCATCCTCTGATTGTCTTCTCATCCCCTGATTGTCTTCTCATTCTCTGATTGTCTTCTCATCCTCTGGTTGTCTTCGCATTCTCTGAGTGTCTTCTCATTCTCTGAGTGTCTTCTCATCCTCTGGTTGTCTTCTCATCCTCTGGTTGTCTTCTCATCCTCTGATTGTCTTCTCATTCTCTGGTTGTCTTCTCATTGTCTTTTTGTCTTCTCATTGTCTTTTTGTCTTCTCATTGTCTTTTTGTCTTCTCCTCCCCTGATTGTCTTCTGATCCTCTGGTTGTCTTCACATCCCCTGAGTGTCTTCTCATCCCCTGATTGTCTTCTCATCCTCTTATTGTCTTCTCATTCTCTGGTTGTCTTCTCATCCTCTGGTTGTCTTCTCATCCTCTGGTTGTCTTCTCATCCTTTGGTTGTCTTCTCATCCTCTGGTTGTCTTCTCATCCTCTGGTTGTCTTCTCAACCCCTGATTGCCTTCTCATCCTCTTATTGTCTTCTCATTCTCTGGTTGTCCTCTCATCCCCTGATTGTCTTCTTATCCTCTGATTGTCTTCTCATCCCCTGATTGTCTTCTCATCCCCTGGTTTTCTGCTCATCCTCTGGTTGTGTTCTCATCCTCTGGTTGTCTTCTCATCCCCTGATTGTCTTCTCCTCCCCTGGTTGTCTTCTCATCCTCTGATTGTCTTCTTCTCCCCTGATTGTCTTCTCATCCTCTGATTGTCTTCTCATCCCCTGATTGTCTACTTATCCCCTGGTTTTCTGCTCATCCTCTGGTTGTCTTCTCATCCTCTGGTTGTCTTCTCATCCTCTGGTTGTCTTCTCATTCCCTGATTGTCTTCTCATCCTCTGGTTGTCAGCTCATCCTCTGATTGTCTTCTCATCTCCTGATTGTCTTCTCATCCCCTGGTTGTCTTCCCATCCTCTGGTTGTCTTCTCATCTCCTGATTGTCTTCTCATCCCCTCGTTGTCTTCCCATCCTCTGGTTGTCTTCTCATTTCCTGATTGTCTTCTCATCCTCTGATTGTCTTCTCATCTCCTGATTGTCTTCTCATCCTCTGATTGTCTTCTCATCCTCTGATTGTCTTCTCATCTCCTGATTGTCTTCTCATCCCCTGGTTGTCTTCCCATCCTCTGGTTGTCTTCTCATCTCCTGATTGTCTTCTCATCCCCTGGTTTTCTTCTCATCCTCTGGTTGTCTTCTCATCCCCTGATTGTCTTCTCATCCTCTGATTGTCTTCTCATCCTCTGATTGTCTTCTCGCCCTCTGGTTGTCTGCTCATCACCTGATTGTCTTCTCATCCTCTGATTGTCTTCTCATCCTCTTATTGTCTTCTCATCCCCCTGATTGACTTCTCATCCCCTTATTGTCTTCTCATTGTCTCATGACCGTGATGTCATGAGCCTCCGGCCCACATCGCCAGTCATCCAGCACTGAGTGAAGTTCACTCCATTTACTGGATTTCTAAGTGGCCGCAGCCGAGATTGCAGGGGGGTCCTGCCGCTGGCATTGGGAATAAGATGTCTAGGGGTGGAGTTCCACTTTACGGGAGCACCCTTTGTAGCATAAAATTGTGATAAATCCGGCATTGCAAGAGGCCATACCTTATTTCATGGCAACTTTATGACAAGTTCTGCTTGACGGACAAGCCATATAGGTCAAAGGACTAATCTTGTACAAAGATCTTGCCGCTTTTCACAGTCTTTGCCAATTTGCATAAACAAAAATTTTGCCCAAATGTGTGTAAAAAAATGATATAGCAAGTCCAAAATTCACTGCACCAGTCAGGTCTTGGATCGTGAAAAAAGCTGGAATTCTTTATTTCCAAATAAAGTGCAACATTTCGTGGTGATTTGTGGACTTCCTGTACTTTAATCCTGGGCTGGCAGCCTGGACAACCACATGCGCAGAGGTATATCCCCAGTGATGTCTTATTCTTTGATATCTATATAAATATATATATATTATTTTTTTTTTCATATTTTTTTTTTTTTATATATATAAAAACTAATTTTTTGGCAGTATATGGCGGAAAAAAAGAAACTTGCATTTTATTTTACAGCAAAACAAAAAAAAAAGTGCAAAAAAAAATGCCCTAAAATGTTACCAAACTGATATTACCAGCTGTTTTTGCATTGAAAGCAATGTTTTTTCTCTTTTTTAATTCATTTACTTATTTAAGTTTTCTTTTCTTTACAGCTCAGAAAAATGGCCTAAAATACTCTGTGCGCAAACATGGGACCACAAGCGTTGTCATGGATCTTTGTTAAAAACATCAGCTGCTGTGTCTGAGGTCGTTGTTGCAGAGAATCCCCTCCCTCCATACTGTCCTTATTGTAAAATCCTTATAGAGAGGTGGACAACATATTAGCAAATATATAAAAAAATATATATGTTTATCTATGCATATAATTCTTTAGTTGTTTTTTTTAAATAATTTTTATACCATTATTCAGAAGTCCTATACTTAAGTAAAAGTACGAAGCAACACGCTCCTGACTGTGATCTTTTCCTCCACTAGATGGCAGTGTTGACAAGATTTTAACCAGCCCTTCACTAGTTATTCTGATTTTGACAAAAAAAATAAAAAAAAAATCCAATTGATGTTTAGGAATTTGTAGAGAATCAAGGAATCCTGGCCAAATAAAGGAGAAGGATTTTGGTCAGTATTTTATTAACTAGTGAACAGTATGGCGTTTATTTATTTAGATTTTTGTTACAAAAACGCCAAGTGTAATCCCAGCCTATGGGTTCATCCACACGTACAGGATCTGCTGCAGATTTGATGCCGTGTTCAATCATTTAGTTCCAATGGTATCTGCAGATCCTGTATGTGTGAATGCATCCTTAGGCTAGGAATTTCCTGGGCAGAAAATTTGCGCCCGGAGATTCCGAGTGCGGCCACCGATACTCCGTTGCCCCAGCATTCGTAACATTTAGTTCCGAATGCTTGGAGTAGGAGACGGGGGTCGTGACCTTACGGCCATGCCCCTCGTGACACCACGCCCCCTCCCATAGACTTGCATTAAGGAGGTGTGGCGGGACGTCACAAGGGGCGTGGTGGTCGTGATGTCATAAACCTGCACTGAGAT